>NC_064422.1:4497500-4797500 GCF_023375975.1 Astyanax mexicanus
GAGCAGTGTGAACAGGAGTGGGCTCAGCACACAGCCCTGAGGGGAGCCAGTCCTGAGGATTATGGTGAGGGAAGAAAGGTTGTGAACAGACTGTGGCCTGTTGGTCAGGAAGTCTACGACCCAGTTACACAGGGAAGAGCACAGTCCAAGTGAGGAGAGTTTGGTTATCATTGTCTGAGGAATCATGGTGTTTAAAGCAGATCTCAGGTGGGTGAGGGCAGTGTGGACCACGGAGGAAATTTGTAGTCCGTGATGCACTTGATGCCCCTCCACATGCTCTGTGGATCCTGGGAGGAAAAGTGTCCCTGGATTTTCTGAGCATATGCAGCTTTTGCCCTCTTAACTCCAACAGTCAGCTATCTTCTAGCCCTCCTGAGTCACTGGACCTGAAGGCAGCATCCCTGGCTTTCAGCAGAGAACGCACCTCTGCGTTCAGCCAGGGCTTCTGGTTCGGGTAGCAAGTCAAAGTCTTGGTAGTAGTGACATCCTCCACATACTTGCTGATGTACCTGAGAACAGCCGATGTGTATTCCTCCAGATCCAGCTCCCCCTCACACTCAGCAGCCTCGCTGAAGACCTGCCAGTCTGTGCAGTCCTGCAGCACAGCGTCACCATCACTGGGCCACACAGTGATGGTCTTCTGTTTGGGTTTGGAGCGTCGCAGCGAGGGGTGGTATATGGGGACCAGCATGATAGAGATGTGGTCAGAGAGTCCGAGGTGGGGGCGGGGGAAGGCTCTGTACGCGGCCCTCGCGTTGGTGTAAACACGGTCCAGCGTGTTATTACCTCGCGTTGGGATGTTCACGTGTTGGTAAAACCTCAGCAGCGTGTTCTTCAGTTCTACGAGGTTAAAAAACAAGTAGAACGTGTCCGAATGCTTGTTCTGAAGGGAGCTGATGTCATAAATAGCCTTCAGCGTGTTATTAGCATTAGCATCCGGTGCTATGTAAACAGCAATCACGAACACCGCCGAAAACTCACAAGGCAGGTAGTGGGGACGACACTTCACAGTCAGCTGTTCTGTCGCCTCGGAGCAGTGGCTGTTTACCAACACGTAGTTTGTGCACCAACTTTTGTTTATGTAGACACACAAGCCGGAAGAGCTGCCGGCCGGCAAGCTGGAAGGCTGAGTCCGACATGGTGTGGTTCAGCCAGGTTTCCGTGAGGCAAATCACAGCGCAGTTCCTCATCTCCTCAGAAACACTCATCCTCAGCCGCTGCAGGTCCAGCTTGTTATCCAAAGAGCGGACGTTAGACAGGAAAGTTGACGGAATCGGGGGTCGGTTAGCATTATCCTTTAGCCTGGCTAGCACACCAGCTCGTTTCCCCCTCTTCTGAAGCCGCTCGCACCGCCTCCTCCTCCTGCCCTTTGTCTGCAGTGATCCACTCCCCCACTCCATATATGCTGTTTTACTGACCAAACTGTCCTTAATCCGCAAAAGTTCGGTTTTGCTGGTTCTGGGGTTCTGGGCCCATGAAGTTGGGCTCAGAACCGATGTAAAAAACAGCTCAAAACAGGGTGTTCGCTAGGAGCGTAAGAAACCGCTGCACTACTGCGCGCCGCCATCTTTTCAGGTTTCAGGTTCTGACCAATAGCTGCTTTATCCAATAGCTTCTTTATCACACACACGGGGCTAAGTAATTTATTTGCATAAATCAGGGGTGTCCAAACTTTTGACCTGATGCTACTTTATTCTGTAGTTGCTCCATACATACACAGTACTGCGGCCCTGGGCACACATTGTGTTTCTTGAGCACCTTTGTTGGCCAACTGTTCACTCCTATGGGGTACATTCTTACGAAAATTGTACAAAAACTGTGCATCGAATCGTACAGCATATTTTTGGAAAGAACGCATTAAAGTGGACATGAAACACTTTAAGTATTTAGTAGAATTCACAAGATGTATTTTCACTCCAACAAATCTTATAAGTTTAACAGTTGTCAGTGAAACTGAATTAAAATAATACGCAATCTAAATGTCATTTTTTAAGTAAGTGTAGCGCCATCTTGCCCCAGCACTTAATTTGACGTCACGAGGTTGGTTCTCGAACACCTCACTAACATAAACTATTAGCCTACACTAGTTCCTGAATGGATAATAAAAGCTGAATTAAAAATCTTTTGGGTACTATAAAAGCAGCAGCTGTAAGCCGCAAGAAACGATCCAAATGACGCCCCCACCCAGCAGAGCAGCGAGCGGTACCGAAAGTCTAGATAAGCTGACAGTTAAAAGATAACATAGCTAGTGTTAGCTACTTATCTAGCTATCTTACCATAGCTAGCCAAAGCTAGCTAACTAGCTAACACTAACTAGTTGAAGCTAGCTACCCAGTAAGCATTCTAACTTCCAAACTGAGCGGTTTATCAACCAAACAGTGCCTGGGTGTTTCAATATCCACTTAAATCATGCACGTTTCATTCAGTCTTAATGAACTCTGGACTTTACATGCTAAATAGCTGAATGTATATAAACAAGCTAGTTAACTGGATGGCAGTACCTGCTGTTGACGAGCTGCTTCAGGGTTTCTGCACAGACCTGCACATAGAGAGAGCAGAGAGACCTCCAAACATCTCGCTCTCAGAAAAGCATCTGAAAGGTTCTGCTCAGGGATCTGCAGGGAAGACATCTGAGCAAATGGTCCACGTTAGCCTCCTGACAGCAAATCCACTCGGTTGCAGTCGGCACGGCAGTGCAGTGAGCGCATCTGCACCAGGTAAAGTTAGTGTTACCGACCCTCTCCACCTGTACAGGAACCTCCTTATGCTCCTTACCGGCTCGAAAGCATAAGCCGTTCAGCTTTGTCTTCATCCATAATCTCGACAAACAACACGCTCTTTTCCTTAACCCTGACCGCTAGTTATGTACGTATGCTCTTCAAACAACCAACCTTGTGACATCACCAGTGCTGCATGGAAAAAATGGTGGCGCACTTGCGCAAAGTTTAGGGCAGTAACAAACATAAATATATTAGAATTTAGTGTGTAAACATTTTACATAACCGCCCCCCCCCCCCCCCCCCGCCCCAAATAAATTCCATTATATTTAATCCCTTAGAAAACTTGTACAAACTGAAATTTTCATGTCCTCTTTAAGTTCTAAAGGTCATCAGAATTTGGTCTTCATATCTCAAAAATGTGACGTTTGTTTGTTAGCTTTTTTTTATTTAATAAATATAATTATAAATATAATTCTGTGTTTATGTCCATCCCTCTCATCCATAACAACATCAGTGCTCAGCCTCATCACCTGTGTGGATGAATAGATGTGAAATTTTGTAGCCATGTTACACAAATTCCATATAAAACCCTGTAAGGTGATGCGCTGTATTTATCACTACAGTTTTCAGGTCAGTGTTTTCTCAAAGTTCTTGAGATCAGCTTCTTGAAGTTCACAATTCTTCAGATTTGCCAACTGACTTATTTGGTATCTGAGGCACATCATCATTATCATTGTCCTGACAATGAACAAGAGCTACAGAGTCAGTTCTAATAATATGCTATGTCATTTTACCCAAGAAAATGTCATGATAACCTAATGTCACCACCACCAAGTCTCTTGATTTAGTTGTTATGTCAACCTTACATTAAAGTTGACATGAGCAGCCTTTATGACACCTTTTGTAATAAACATTTATAATGTTTAAGTATGTTTGTGCCAGTTGTTATAAAATACTTATGTAGGTGTCAGCCTGATTCATATTACCCCACAGTAAAGTGTTAACTAAGAGTTTATTCTACTTTTGTTGAAGTAACTGCCTTAACAGTTCAGCGGAAGCTTTCTACTAGATTTTGGTCCATTTCTGTGAGAATTTGATTGCGTTTAACAACAAGAGCATTCAGGGTGATGCTCCACCCCATTTCATCCCAAAAGTATTGAATCAAAGTCCATCAATCCACCAGTTCTACTGCTTCACAGCTTAGTAATGGGGGCTTTATACCTCTCTAGACCACGCCTGGCATTAGGCATGATGCCAGCAGTTTTATGTTTACTTGATTCTATTCTAGATTCCTATTCTATTGGCAGTACTTTTTCACAGGAACTAGAAGTGCATTTGCACTTCTGTGTCAGTCAACTTACTGAACAATGCATTCATAAAAAAGGTGTTATATTTCAATTAGCTGATTACAGTTCTATACCTATATTTAATTTAACTAGGAACATTTTTTATTGAATAATATTAATCTATATATTGTATATATAAATTACAAATCATACAACATGAGACAGAAGCACTACAGGACTTTAATCCTATTGTTATTTTCTCTTTTTCAGGTACTGTAATCATTCTGTACCTACAAGTTCTGCCGTTGGTCCTACTTGGTTTTTTGTTTTCCTGTAAGTTGAATATCTGTTTATTCTTGTATTCAATTGTCCAAGCTGATACGTGTCTTATAAAGGTCATTGATTATTAACTTATTATATGTAGATTTACTGTAATAATTCATTGTAATCTAATATTGTACAGCTTTATTTAGAGTGTATCACAGAGTCAAGCTGCTGTGCGGTGGGAAAATGTAAATACTCTTAATAATGATGAGGGAAACAGGTCATGAAAAATGTCATATATCAAGATTTAAGATTTGGGAGTTTTGGGAGAGGAATGTTGTTCTTATCTGATATAGGATTCTAGTTGCTCAGCAGTTCCAAATCTTTCTTAGCTGTATTTCTGTTGGTTAATAAGCTTTTCAGGCCCAGTTTGCAGGTGTGTTGGTATGAAAATTTGGACTAGATTGGCTGTATTTTACAGGAGAAACAGAAAACTATGTTTACAAGAATATTACATGAAGTACTTTGAAGGTTAATGTTACTATTGATTTCTGTTTCAGGACAGACAGTACAGAACTGTAGGATTGAATTTGGATATTAATACAGCATTTTTTTTTTGTCCTGTAAGCAGGACAGTTGGTGTGGAATTGTAAGATTGTTTTCATATTAAAATGGGTGTATGTAGGTCAGGTTTGAAAAATTTATATAGAATAGTGAAACTATTTTGGATAGTTATGAATTTGTATTAAGGCCTTTGATTAATGTTTATTATTTAACTGTAAATTATTTAATCTGAATCTAAATAACAGTGTGTTTCTCAAAATGTAAATCAGGTTCTTTCAGAATCAGGAAAATGAAAATATATGGTAAGTATAAAAACACAATGAACTACTAAAGTGTTTTATGTTCCATGATAATATTAGTTTGTCTTAAAGCGGTAAACGCTGTGTAAAATTCAGATAATAATCACCCTGTTATAATGCTGTATGTGAAGCTAAATAGAAACAGTATGAGAAACATCTGCATTGAAAAAAGTACAGTAGGCACCCTTGATAATGTTCATGATTTTTTTTTATAAATCATTGGTTGTTTGGATCAACAATTTTAGTTAAATATACCATACAGCAGAAGAACACTGATATTTGAGAACTGAAATTAAGTTTATACAGTCATATGAAGCAAGAGAGCAGCAAGATGATGCTGCAGCTCTTTGGAGGTGGTCTGTGGATTGTCCTTGACTGTTCTCACCATTCTTCTTCTCTGCCTTTCTGATATTTTTCTTGGCCTGCCACTTCTGGGCTTAACAAGAACTGTCCCTGTGCTCTTCCATTTCCTTACTATGTTCCTCACAGTGGAAACTGACAGGTTAAATCTCTGACACAACTTTTTGTATCCTTCCTCTGAACAACTATGTTGAACAATCTTTGTTTTTAGATCATTTGAGAGTTGTTTTGATGAGCCCATGATGCCACTCTTCAGAGGAGATTCAAATAGGAGAACAACTTGCAATTGGCCACCTTAAATACCTTTTCTCCTGATTGGATACACCTGGCTATGAAGTTCAAAGCTCAATGAGGTTACCAAAGTAAAAAGTAGTTAGGAGTATTCAAATCAATAAAATGATAAGGGTGCCCATACTTTTGCACCGGTCAAATTTTGGTTTAATGCATATTGCACATTTTCTGTTAGTACAATAAACCTCATTTCAATCCTGAAATATTACTGTGTCCATCAGTTATTAGATATATCAAACTGAAATGGCTGTTACAAACACCCAAATATTTACAACTAAAAATGATTAAGATTAATAGGGGTGCCCAAACTTTTTCATATGACTGTATATATAGAAAGTGCAATAATTCTTTAAACAAAACTGGCAGGTTTTTTGGGCACAGAAAAATTACATTAATATTTAGTAGATCCTCCTTTTACAGAAATCACCAGTGTTTAAAACAATTTTAATTCAGAACTAGTTTAAAGTTCAGTTCATTTTTCTTTTTTCGTGAGATATTCAAAAAATACTTTTTTCACACTACAAGCTAGAAATTACTATATGCTCTGAAACTGCTCATTGTAGACATTTACTCATGACACTGCAATTGTGAGAATTGGAGAATCGGTGTCTGTCTCCGTGCATCACTTCCACTAGACATTTTTTTTTAATTGCAGCGCTTTCTCTCACTCCCGTCATTGGTCTCTCTCTCTCTCTCTCGCCTTCGCGCTCCGCGCTCCAGCCCTCCGCGATTCATCACGGGTAACATTGTGCGGAAGCCATATTGACTGGAATCAATGAGATCCTCAACTTTAACAAGATTCCCAGTACCTGCACTGATCACACAGCCTCACAGCATGATGGAACCAGCATCAAATTTTACTGTGGGAAGCAGTAAAGTGTTTGTCTTGGAATGCTGTGTTCTTTTTTTACCGTGCATACCGTCCTCCAAACAACGCAATTGTAGTTTCATCAGTCCACAGAACCTTATTCCAAAATGAAGCTGGCTTGTCCAAATGTGTTTTAGCTTTAGTATACCTCAAGTGACTCTGTTTGTGGCGTGTGCACAGAAAAGGCTTCTTCTGCATTACTCTCCTTTTGTCTAGAGGTTAGATCGGGCCCAAAAATTCCGACCCGACCCAGCCCGTGCATGTTCTGCCCGAGCCCGTCCCAAACCGCCCCATAAACTGGCTGTTTTCAGGCTGTTTTAATGAGCGAAATATGATCAGAATTATGTTAATTAACTCTGAAACATAGCAGCATAGAACTATTATTTAATTAAAATGATTTTTAAGAACAGCTAAACACAGTTCTGCAAGTCAAACGCAGAAGAGTTCACGTGCGAGAGAGAGAGAGACAGAGAGAGAGAGACAGAGAGAGACAGAGAGAGATTTGCGTGTTCTGATGTGAGCTACTCACAGGTAAAGATTCTCTTTTATCTCCTCGTGCTCATATTCTAGTCCCATACATAATTCTGCAGCTCCCTCAGTGTTTTCTGTCGTATTTTGTGGTTAGCGCGAGCGCTTACAACTAACACCGCGGACCACGAGGTGCCACCGCTGTTGTGCCGAATCCGACTCTCTGCTGAATCCGACTCCCGCTTCGCGGACAGAATCGGCACAACACCCCCCGCTGTAGAACTGCGGGAGTGAAAACAGCGCTTATAAATGAATTAGTTTAGTTTCACTTTCAGTTTTCGTTATTTTGTTTAAAAATAAAAATATAATTAAAAAACAGATGCCTACATCTCAGACTATTTTCTGGAGCCCGACACGACCCGGCCCGAGGAATGTGGTGGGAAATCTCGGCCCGAACAGCTCAGGTCGGGTAAGCTCTACTTTTGTCAAGTGCGCTAAATAACTGAACGATGCACAGTGGCTGGGTCCAGAAACTTTTGCTACTCCTCCTCTCCTACTCCTCATTTCCTACTGGAGGAATGGAGGGAAGGAGCTGTAATTGGGGAAATGGGACAGCTGATCCCTTTTAGATAGGATGTTGACTACCGATGAACTGAGCCAATCACAACGCTCACTTTCAGCACATGCCGGATACTGCCCAGCCAATCACAGCTTCTGGATAAAGCTCCACATACAAAAATAAAAACGAGAGATCAATAAACACAATTCCAAATTCTAGAGATCAAGCTTCAAAGTGCAGCCTGAATAGCCAGTGATGAAGGTTGCATATGTAAATATTAAATAATTTTAATAGTAAAATATGATTTCATTGAATGTAATACAACAAATAACAAATCTTAATAAATAATATATATAATAATATATATAATACAGATTATATTTTGCATACATTTTTTTTTAATTGTCAGCAGGGGGGGGGGGGGGGGGGGGTAGGGGGGGTTTGCATTTAAAAATGATGCGTTTTAAAATTGTCAGCGTCCTGCCATTATTTTCCCACCGCGCTCCGCCACTGCTTGGGGCGCTCGTTCTGAATTCCGGGAGATTTTATGTGACTCGCGGGCATCAGGGAGCCACTACCGATGAGCTTCAGGGAGACTTGGTTTGTCTGCAGTGGAAAGTGACAGCTGAAATTTCTGAGACTTTTTGTATCTTCCTCTAAACCATGATGTTGAACAATCTTTGTTTTTAGGTCATTTGAGAATTGTGTTTTGAGACTCTTCAGAGAAGAGTGACAACAGAGAAGATGCAAAGAGAGAGAAAAACTTGCAATTGTACACCTTAACCCTTTCTCATAATTGGATTCTCCTGTATATGTAGGTCAAGGGTCACTGAGCTTACCAAACAAATTTTGTGTTCTAATAATTAGTGATTAAAGGTATTCAAATCAATAAAACGACAAGATTGCCCAAATTTATGCACCTGACTAATTTTGTTTAAAGAAACACTTTCTGTAAATCCTATAAACTTAATTTTACTTCTCAAACATCACTGTGTTCATCTGATATATTTAACTGAATGATATATTTAACTGAAATTGATTTATAAAGGAAAAGGGGTGCCCAAACCTTTTTACCATTGAGCCTAGAGGTACCTGGATCCAGGACTTGTAAATGTTTGACTGGTTAATTTACATAATTTACAGCCCAGTCAAAACAATTTAAAAGCTTTATAGAATCTTAATGTTATTACATACTCTTAAGATAAAATATGAAATAAAAAATCAGGTAAACTACATATTGTGTTATAATGTGCATTGTCCCTTCAGCCCTGTTTTTTTTAACCCCATCATGCGTTTAACCATGTTAATTGATTGTTTTAATATTTAGATCAGTCAGAAAAAAAATAGAATCTTACTGCTTATGTATAATTTTGGTGAAAACTGTAAAAAAAAGTTAATCATTATATTCACATTCAAACTGTGAGTATTTTCAAATAAAAAAACTGTTCATAAACATACAGGAATTAAAGTGTGTGTGATGGGTTTGACTTAAAAACTACTTTCAGTGAGAAAGACATGCATAAAAATGATTGGGCGATTTGGATTTTTTTTTCAAAGCTTAACAAATCAATTCAGTTAAAATGATCAAACAAAAAAAAATCAAGTTTCTTTTTATAGAAAATATGATACAAAGGCACTAGTATAAGAGAATCTAATGAAAATCTAGTCTAAGAGATGTTTTAATGTAACTTATTTATTACATGAATTTGACTGAAAGTTGGGACGTTGTGTGAAACATAATTTGATGATTTGCAAATCCTTTTCAACCTATATTAAATAGAATTCACTACGAAGACAATATATATAATGTTCAAACAGATAAACTTCACTCATTTTGAATTTGATGCTGCAACATTTTCCAAGTTGGGACAGGGGCATGTTTAGCACAGTGATACATCAGCTTTCCTTTTAATAATACTCAATAAGTGTTTGGTAACTGAAACATTAACTGTTGAAACTTTGTAGGTGGAATTCTTCCCATTCTTAAGAACTTCAGTTGCTCAACAGTCCGGTGTCTCTGTTGTCATATTTAGTGCTTCATAATTCGCCACACATTTTCAGTGGGAGACAGGTCTGAACTGCAGGTAGGGCCAGTCGAGTACCCGCATTCTTTTACTATAAATACTGTTGTAACACGTGCAGAATGTGGCTTAGCATTGTCTTTCTGAAATAAGCAGGACATCCCTGAAAATGACGTTGCTTGGATGGCAGCATATGTTGCTCCAAAACCTGTACGTACCTTTCAGCATTAACTGTGCTTCACAGATGTGCAGGTTCTCCATGCCACAGACTCTAACACAAATTTACACACCTCCATACCATTAGAGATGCTGCTTTTGAACTTTATGCTGATAATAATCTAGAGGACTCGTCAGACCACAGGACACTTTTCCACTTTGTGTCAGTCCATCTCAGATGAGCTCTGGTCCAGAGAAGCGGGTGGTGCTTCTCGGTATTGTTTATATCTGGCTTTTGCTTTGCATGGCAGTTTTATTTTGCTCTTGTATATGAAGCGATAAACTGTGTTTTTTCTTAAGTGTTCCTGAGCCTGTGTGTTACAAAGTCGGTTTTTACTGCAGTGCTGCCTGAGGGTTCGAAGGTCATGGGCATTCAATGTTGGTGCTTTGCTGCTTACTTGCAGAGATTTTTCCAGACTCTCTGAACCTTTAGATGATGATATGGACTGTAGATTATGAAATCCATACATTCTTTGCAATTGCACGTTGAGAAATGTTGTTCTTAAACTGCTGGACTATTTGCTCATGCAGTTGTTCACAAAGTGGTGAACCTCACCCCATCCTTGCTTGTGAACGACTGGGCCTTTTAAGGATGCTCCCTTTCTACACAATCAGGACACTCACCTGTTTCCAATTAACCTGTTCACCTGTGGAATGTTTTAAACAGGTGTTTTTGTCCCAGATTCTTTGTAGTTTATTTAATTCACTACAGGTTGAAAAGGATTTACAAATGATCACATTTTGTTTGTTTTATTTATTTTTTACACAATGTCCTAACTTCATTGGAATTAGGGTTGTAGGACACTGGTGTAAATTGTTTTATTATTTTTCTCAGTATCTTATAATTTTCTACTTCTCCCCAGTTCTTTTGTTGATCTTAGAGGTTCTAAACACACTGCTATCAGTTTACATGTATATTGAAGTTCTGGAAGAGAATAAAGGTATGTAGAATTCTTACTTCGATGCTTTATTTCCTGAAAGATTTCTTTATTTTTTATCCTAGTTGAGTTAATTTTGCTTGCTAGCAGTGTGCAGGTCCCACAGTAATGGAGAAACTGGGGGTACAGTACAGTGAGTAACACTGCCATTAGATCAATTATTTTGCATGCTAAAATCTGGTTCAGCAGTCTACAGATAATTAAGACACAAGTTTAGTTGTTGTTCAGTGCTGGCTTAACACCTTATTTTCTGTACATGGTACCCCACAAACACAGTAATAACGAAAATGAAATTGAGGTTTATCTGCCCCCTTAAATCAGAAGTCCCTATTGGCTATATGTGTCACGTCCTGGCCTTGTCTCATGTCTCTGTGTGTGTCCCACGTGAGCTGTGCCCCTGTGTTCTGTCTCAGTACTTTTCCACCTGTGTCAATTTGTAGCTCTGCCCCTTCCCCAGGTGTTTCCTATTCTAGTGTGTTTTCTGTTTGTTTAAAAAGATCCCCTGTGCCACTTGTCCCTCGTCGGTCTTTGCACCTTCACCTGTCGTTCGTCTCTCTCTGTGTTTCAAAGCTTATCTCAGTGTTTTCTTGTCTCTCATAGCACTAGTCCCTTTCTCTCTTGTTTTTTGCTTGTTCTCTGGTTCTCTTGTTTATAGTCTATTTCCTTGTTTATTTCTAGTCCTTCCCTTGTATTTACTCCCTGTTTGTTTATTATTATTATATTCTCTAGTTTGTTTGTTTTTGTTCTTTGGTTTCTCTCATTTTTTTTGGTTTTTGATTATTTGTTTATCTAGTTTCATTTATTTAGTTCACTCCCTAGTTCCTTGTATATATCTCCCTGTTTTATGTTTACGTGTTTACTTGTTTATTTGTTATTTATTTAATAAATTATTTATTTCGCCCTTACCTGCACTTGCGTCCGTCTCCTCGTCTCCCTGCCTGGGTCACCTCGTGACAATATGTCAGATGTATAAAGATGTTTTTTTTTATTCTCAATAGATTTCCTTTAACTCTGATTCTGTTTTTCTGTTTTGCTGAAAAATGTATCGTTTTCTTTTTGCAGAACGTGTTGGACTGATATGTGTGACGGTGTTTCTCCATATTTTGACTATGATGTTACCGTTTCATGTCCTAGTCTTTTTCTTAGGTAAAGTATTTTTATTATTAATTAATTTCGCAAATAAATGAGCATACTCCAAATCTGATTAAGTAACAACTGTAAACTACTAAAATAAGCAGCGACTAGAATTCAGTTGATGAATTGGCCTGAAATAATTTTTTAAATAACTGCAGTTCTTTAGAAGATGCTGCTTTTAATTCTTTTTTAAATCAGTCACTGCTTTCACTGCTCACTGTTTTCAAATCTGCATATGGTAGTTATAAAGAAAACATATAGATTTGCAATTAGATAATTTACCATGTTTGCTCTTGCATGTTAAACATACTGAAAAATATATGGAATCAGATGCTTAATAAAGTGTTTAGTATTTTACAGGTTATTGCCTCTGAACTCTTCAGCTGTAGCTGTAATATTTACTGTAGCACTACTCTACTTTATCATAAAATAAAAATTCACTCACAATTCCTTATAGAAGATATTGCCTTGTATATGAGCTTGTTCATGTCACTACTGTTTGTATTATTAAGATAATTAGCTCTTTAATGTCAGTTTATTTACTTTTATTTACACAGAGAAAAATTTATCTTCTATCTATCTTTATTTATAGGAATGACTAAACAGAATCAAGCAAATCATAACATTTCCTTATTTCATCTTTACTAAGAAAAACAGCAAGAACTTGTGTTAAGGAGCTTTAAACCTGTGTGCAGATTACAGTTGTTTCTATCAAGACTGTAAAAAGCACACAATATATGACAGCAATAGTACTCATTAAAAAGTAAGATTTATAATGAATATTATATAATGAACCACACTAGCTTTAAAACTGATTAGTAGCCACAGTGTTTATATTCATAATTAACTAGGGTAGTGTTTTGCAGAGTACCATTAATTTATACAGTTGTAATTTATAAAAGTTGGTTTGAACATCTGACCTTCAATTAAACAAGATTGGGGTCAGTGGCGGATGCTGGTCTTTTAAGGAGGGGAAGCTCAATGTCGGCCTACATCTTAACATATGTAGTTTTATTTATACGTAAATTCTACTCTCCCTGAGATGTTTTTTTTGTAAACAAAAGGCATTATTTTCAAGTTTTCACTACAAAAGGTACCCATTCTTTACATTGAACAATTACATAAAAAAGACGCTATGACATGAATAAGCAAAAAATGATCAGTAAAAAAAAAAAAAAAAAACGGAGTGTCTATTTGCACCCAGCTGCAAATAGCACGTGCCACACAGCAAGGCTATTTTCACCCCTTAATTAAAAAAAAAAGAAAGAGAACTCATCTGCACATGTCTACCAATGAATGCGAGGGAGCGAAAAGGCGCAAATTCACAGATGGGGAAACGGAGACCATAGGAAATGGTAAGCAGAATTTGGTTATTATTTATGTATAAAAGGCCCATCACTCAATTTAACTCTACATTTTAAGATAAATATTTAAGACAGAGTGTGAGAATTATTATCTATCGAACACTGTTGACTGAAAACGAATAAGCTAAGCTAGTGTTTTGGTGGATCTCAGTTTAAGTTATTTGATTGAATTAAAGTTTGAGGCAGTTAGGTAACTTGTATCTAACCTTATCTTAGTTATTAAGTAAAAAGTTTTGTATTTTGTTGCTTATTCTGATTAATTTAGCTAGCTAGCTAGCTTATTGCTGGCTAGTACAGAGCCCGGGAGGGGCCGTGGGTAAAAAAAAAAATTTAAATCGAGCGAACGATGTAGCAGTTCATGCCAACAATTTCTCTAATTCGTGCGAACGATTTCTTTTATTCCAGCGAACGATTAAGCCAACTCTTATTTCTAGTTCATGCATGCACAGGCAGGATAAACACAGTCTCCAGCGATGTTCATGCCTTCTGCGGTGGCGTTTTAGGGCAACTCTTAATTAGAGAATAAAGTCTAATATAACGAGATTAAAGTCGTAATATTACGAGATTAAAGCCGCAGTATTTTGATTTTAATTGTAACTGCTTGGCCTGCAGCGCAGGGCACGGAGGGAAAAGAGCACATACCGTCAGTTAGAAACGTAGATAAATGACGGTGATCTCAGGATCTCATAGCAGATCATGCATGATCACCGTCAGTTATCTACGTTTCTAACCTGCTTATTATTAATGTTCTAGTGTTACAGCTTTCGGCTCTGCGCTGCGAGATTCCTCTGTGCGGGGAGAGCGCGCGGCGCGACACGGAGGCTTTCCACCGCATTTTAGTTTTTGCTACCAAACGAACATAAATACAGTAAATTCCAGTCATGAATAAAGGAAATAAACCTTTTACTGAAACAAGACGACTGTCTCTGTGTGTTATAAATCACGTGTTATGATCAATGTGGAATTGTGTTTATTAATTCCTTATGTTCAACAATAATATAACGTAAATAAGTATATTTTACTTAGTACAGTGTATTCAATTGTACACTGTAATAATGAGGAAATAAAGATGATATAAAAATTTATATAATACAGTGTGTGACATTCGTCTATGAATGGGTCATATAATGTACTAGGCTACTTTAAATCTGTAACACTATATAAAATTAAAATAGCTGGCCTAAAATAATAATACAATGTTTTAAGATGTTTATTTGAGTGGGCAGTATATATTATAATTTGGATCAATTTGATAATTTATTCCAGTATGTCATAAAAATGTGTGACCAAATGTAATTGTAAGATGTAGGACATTAATATCATGATATTACACCAAAAACAGGTATCCTGTTATCTCATATAACAATTATCCCAACTAATTTGTATTACAAATTACACTTGTATGCAAATTATATGAAAATGAAACCATTTAAACATACTATTTTCTGATACATCATTATCAGAATTATAATGCAGACTTATAAGCTCAGAAACATACATAAACCGTTTTATCACACTGTTTCATGTGCATATTTTTTTTGAACTACTTTATAATTATTTGGATTTTATGTCTTTTTATATGACATAAAAGCTAGAAACAGCATATGTTATACATGAAATGCAATTTTGTGTTTCCATCATTATATACCTGTAAAAGGTGACCATATTTTGCTACACAGATTCCCATATAGAGGGTGTAAATACCATGAATGTAATAATGATGTAACCAGATTTAAGAAGGGGTGCATTTCCTTGGAGGCTGACTGAATATCTAGTACTAAAAGTATTTCTTGGTTGGGTGTACAGTTATAGGGGGTGCTTTATAAGGTAGATCTGCTGGGAAATATTGGGAATATTTTAATATGAATTATGTTTATTTAATTAATACATTAGCCCTATATTACTAAATAGTGAGAAATTAACTATTCCACATTGATCATAACTTTGACGCGCATATCATGCTTCACAGTATATTTGAATTTGATATGGTTTTTATAACACACAGAGACAGTCGTCTTGTTTCAGTAAAAGGTTTATTTCCTTTATTCATGACTGGAATTTACTGTATTTATGTTCGTTTGGTAGCAAAAACTAAAATGCGGTGGAAAGCCTCCGTGTCGCGCCGCGCGCTCTCCCCGCACAGAGGAATCTCGCAGCGCAGAGCCGAAAGCTGTAACACTAGAACATTAATAATAAGCAGGTTAGAAACGTAGATAACTGACGGTGATCATGCATGATCTGCTATGAGATCCTGAGATCACCGTCATTTATCTACGTTTCTAACTGACGGTATGTGCTCTTTTCCCTCCGTGCCCTGCGCTGCAGGCCAAGCAGTTACAATTAAAATCAAAATACTGCGGCTTTAATCTCGTAATATTACGACTTTAATCTCGTTATATTAGACTTTATTCTCTAATTAAGAGTTGCCCTAAAACGCCACCGCAGAAGGCATGAACATCGCTGGAGACTGTGTTTATCCTGCCTGTGCATGCATGAACTAGAAATAAGAGTTGGCTTAATCGTTCGCTGGAATAAAAGAAATCGTTCGCACGAATTAGAGAAATTGTTGGCATGAACTGCTACATCGTTTGCTCGATTTATTTATTTTTTTTACCCACGGCCCCTCCCGGGCTCTATACTAGCCAGCAATAAGCTAGCTAGCTAGCTAAATTAATCAGAATAAGCAACAAAATACAAAACTTTTTACTTAATAACTAAGATAAGGTTAGATACAAGTTACCTAACTGCCTCAAACTTTAATTCAATCAAATAACTTAAACTGAGATCCACCAAAACACTAGCTTAGCTTATTCGTTTTCAGTCAACAGTGTTCGAGATAATAATTCTCACACTCTGTCTTAAATATTTATCTTAAAATTTAGAGTTAAATTGAGTGATGGGCCTTTTATACATAAATAATAACCAAATTCTGCTTACCATTTCCTATGGTCTCCGTTTCCCCATCTGTGAATTTGTGCCTTTTCGCTCCCTCGCATTCATTGGTAGACATGTGCAGATGAGTTCTCTTTTTTTTTAATTAAGGGGTGAAAATAGCCTTGCTGTGTGGCACGTGCTATTTGCACCCGGGTGTAAATAGCAGTGTGTGCTATTTGCAGCTGGGTATATATATAGCACACCCTGCTGCGTACACCCGGGTGCAAATAGAACACACTGCTGCGTACACCCGGGTGCAAATAGCACACACTGCTATGTACACCCGGGTGCAAATAGCACACACTGCTATGTACACCCGGGTGCAAATAGCACACACTGCTGCGTACACCCAGGTGCAAATAGCACACACTGCTATTTACACCCGGGTGCAAATAGCACACACTGCTGCGTACACCCAGGTGCAAATAGCACACACTGCTATTTACACCCGGGTGCAAATAGCACACACTGCTGCGTACACCCGGGTGCAAATAGCACACACTGCTGCATACACCCGGGTGCAAATAGCATGTGCCAAAAAAAAAACATTTCTCAAACCTTTAAAGTTGGTAAAGGAAAAAAAAACAGTTTTAATTTCCTTGAATAATCCCTTTATTTATTTAAATTATTTAATGATAACACAATACTTACTACTGGCCCCTGTTCATTTATGTCCTGAGTTTCATCAAGAGGAATGGCCATCAGTACATTTTATTTGTTACAGCACTTCCAGTCAGCCAGCTAACCTTATTATACCAGAACAGCTGAGAATACCTGTTACTTTTCCCACCTTTTACACCAAATTAATCAGAAAAGCACCAGAAATAGAAGCTGGTCGTCACTGGTCGTTTTTAATAAAGAAAATGCCGCTATAAGGATTAGGAAAGTCTCAGGTTCAACTCAGAACAGAATGAAAATGCTCCCATCACCAATTTTTCAACTAAAATATCGCTGATTCGCTTATTTCGCTGTCAATCAAAAAGGGAATCCGCCTCAGACAGATCATCCAATCATCACGCAGAAGCTGAGCGTCCGGGCCGGCCGAGGCCAGCTCACTGCTCCATAGACTCCCAGAGACGCTGAGCGTCCGATGGGCGGGACAAAGCCCAGCATTTATCCAATGACTCGTCTGGTTTGGCCGCGCGCTTTGCTCCGCTATTGAAGTCTGTGCACTGTTTAAAGCAGTGCTGTGAAGCTGCGGGAATGAGTGAGAGGAAAGCCGCGGCGTTACCAGTGATAAGAAGCTGATTCTGAACTAAGTTCAGCGCGTTGTAGCGCATATTTAATCAGTGACATGTACACACAACAGTATATATTTAATCACTTATTTTTTTTACATTTTAGGGGAAGCTGAGCTTCCCTTGCAGTCTTAGAGCAATCGCCACTGATTGGGGTGTGGAGCTTAATAAAAGTAAACAAATAAAGTAAATACACTTTCTTTTAGAAATAATTTGTAAAATGTAATTATTTAAAATTAGAACACCCTGTGCACTAATAGCCAGTGTTTCCTTTTTTGGCAAATAGACAATTTTAATGATAATCTATTAATATCTGACATTGACTGGGAATAATTGTTTCCCACTCCTCCATGCCGAATAGTCAGTGTTCTGCTAATAAAATTCAGCAGATATGTGTTAATAATTTACTTATTATTGAATTACCTAATATTCAAGTGCCAACTTTTTTTACTAGTCAGAAATTATTTGGCCTCTCCTTGAAAGTATAAAATGAGTACATCTTTTATACAAAAAAGGTTTTAATTTAAATAATTTATCTCCAACAGGGTTTGGTTCCACAGAGACAGAGACACAACAAACATCAGGTAATTATAAATCAGTTTTCAGTGCTTTACTGAAAATATTTATCACCACATTATATCATGCAACATTTATCACACAATTTAGTTGAAATCAGTGTTTCTGATGCATTTGTAAACTTGTTCAGGTCACGTCTTTGATATAATATGTGTAAAAATAGTAGTTCTATTGCATGTAAAAGCGCCCCGCTGTGAAGGTACGAATGTGCAAAGTCAGAGCGCACCTGCATCTTAAAGGGAATGACTAATGACACGCCGATTGGTTTATTTTATGTTACGCCCAAAATATATCCATAATTAATTAAGAGAATTAGTTAATGCCTTTTGTGCATTTTGAGTTGCGCAAGGCACACTTTTTGCACCCTCAGAATACCACAATACCGACACACCCTTAATTTAGCTGCACAATGCGCTATTTACCAATGCCCTATAGATCGCTAAAATAGGGTCTATCAAGCATTGTGTTTATTACAAAAACAAAAGCCCCTGTGTGGTCAGGAACCCAACACACACACAACAAAACTAATTGACATTTTAAATCATCCTGTATTGCAGGTCATGTGATGGTGTACATTTTTGGGACAGTGGCTCTCGTTTGTGTGAATTCTATTGCACTGGCAACAGAGCTAATCCTAAAAGCACGTAAGTAAACTCCACACTGTTGTTTATTGTACACTCAGCTCATCTTGTAAATTACAGTTAAACACAAATAGAATCCATTTGTTTTTTTATTTATCCTATATTGCAGTAATGATTTAAAAGTGTAGAGTATTAAAGAGAGGAAGAATATACATACCAATGATCTCAATGAAATAACCTTTCAAACATCAAGTAGAATTAAGTGTTGTAACTTTTGATCTTATTGGTTTCTTGTTCTTTGTCATGTTTATATTTTTTTAATCAGGAAATGGTGAGCGTACAGTGGAAGATCTGCGAGTCATTCTAATGCCCTCTGAATGTGTCTTTGCTCTGTGCTGTCTTACTCTACAAATAACTACATTCTGTGAGTATGATCTACAAACATAAAAACCTTGTGCTTAATGTTTCTTATAAATTCATAAATTACCTGAAAATATTCTTATATAAATCCAAACTGAATTATTACTCAATCTCAGACATTAGTTTGATTGAGACATTGGTTTGAATACTGAAGTGGATCAGCATGGACTGATACAAACAGCTCTGCAATCCTTCAGAAAGAAAGTTGTAGATAAATCTAGGTTGAAAAACTATTAAAAATCATTATACTGTCCAGACAATATTTTACAACTGGAGACTTTTAGGATAATGTACTCTGTTCTGAAGCAAAAATATTTAGACATTTTTATGGCTGTTTTTGACTCCCCTAACTCCTATGACTTTTTCTTTTGCAGACAGGAGACACAGAGTAATGTAAGTTGATATTTTAGAGAAATGTAAACATAGACAACAAGTTTAAAAAGTTTCAGCTTCACAAGATTACTCATTATTATATACTGTCACTTTAACAGATTGTTGGATGCCCTGAGTATTTGTGGGTGTAAAAGGACATCAGTGGTGAGTCATTTTACTATATTAAAATTAAGTTTATAAATAATGGTGATGAGACAGGAGAAACACAATAAAAGTAATTATTGAGAGGTGTAATTGTAATGTTGGTAAAACAAACAAGATGCATGCGGATGCAAAGCGTTGCATTGGATTTATTATAAAAGAGAAGAAATTTAAAGGTAGTTCAAGTGGTCAGCAAAAAACATGATGCTATGCATCCTAGACATGAGTAACAGGCTGATCCCAAATATATGGCAAATTACAGAAAGCCCTCTCTATATATAACTGACGGGGTTGGTAAGACAAACATATGATTATAATGTGATTATAAACGGGGGGTGGGGGTTGATTCTCATACACTGATGGAGGCTATCAGTGACAAACATATATTTCATACCACAGTAATTTGAACCGTGCTAGTCCACTGTAGTCCACTGTAGTGTGAACAGTTTCACGGTGCTCAGTCTGACTCTCACAGTGGGAAACTCGAAAAATATGTGAATTGTGACTGAAATCATGTTATTAATGTATAATTTAGGCTATTCATATCGTAAGCAAAAACCACTACCTCCAATAGCCAATAGCAATAATAGTACTAGAATTAACAAACAAATGCAATAAGAACAACAAAAGCAACAACAGTAATAATAATAAGAAAACAGTAGTGTTTCTTTTTGAAAAAAAAAAACAATTATTTGCTTAGGCAAAGAATGTATAGGTGCTATATCTTAATGAGCTCCCAACGCATGCTGTTTAAATGTGTCTGGGCCTGGTAATGGAAATGTTTGTTTATTTATTTATTTATTTACAAAATTAAACAGAAAAACAGATAATATACAATGCTTAACATAAGCGGTATTAAAATAATTTAATCCTAAATAAATACAAATCCCAAACACACCTCAAAGTATGAGAGAAACTCTCCATCATCACAAAACTTTAAAACAGTCCTTCTGTTTTTTGACTGACAGAAAATGCGTATAAATCCTGTTTTTACAGTAATACAATACATTTAACAAATACATATATTTTAAATGCATTTCCTACTGTATTACTATTATTCTATGCAAACAATAGTGCAATATAATCTACCACAAAAAAAGCTCTTTTTAATGTAAAGTTATATACTACAAAGGTCTTCCTCTGCACACAGGAACGTAATCATGAACTGGAAGCTTTTCAGTCCACAGAAGCTGCTTCTGCTGCACAAGAAACAGACACTTAAGAGGTAAGGTGTAGGCATACGAGGACTAAGGAATGACACACGACTGCAGTGGTCTATGGCAAAAGAGCTAGCGCTTAGCATGGTTAGCGGCTAATGCTAATACTGCTCCAGTCTCAGTGCTGGATAAACTTAAACTTCACTGCTCCTTAAAATTTTTTTAAAATTTTTGGGAAAATTAAAGGATTTTAGGTGCTCCTTATAGTGCGGTTCTTCTTATTGAACCTTCTTTTTAAGTGAGATTAGTGCAAATGTTACAGCTTAGGTTAAGTCTGGTAAATGAAATTCATTCGACCCCGTTTGAGCCAAATCAGCTTTCCATTTTTTTTTTATCTGCATTTAAAAATGAAAAGATGCTGGATATCATTTATTTTTACAGCAAAATGAATCACCAGTGTCAGGACAATGACATCCATATTTTTATACACTATTTATACAACCCCAATTAGAAAAATTCCTGCATTTCCAACCTGCTACCCATTTTAAAAAGGGGTGGGATGGTAAATAATTTACCTCTTCGTAATGCAGAGGTGTCAAGTAACTAGGTAGTAATACTTTGTTACCTTACTTAAGTAGAAATTTTGGGTATTTATACTTTAGTGGAGTAATTTTTTTTTCAGACGACTTTTTACTTCTACTCCTTACTTTTTTACGCATTTATCGGTACATTCTACTCCTTACATTTTAAAAAAAGCCTCGTTACTCCTATTTCATTCCAGCTTTATTTGATTCCGGCTGGTCAACATAAAAAAAAATAAAAAAAAAAATGCTTCAATTGCCTGGCTGGCTCTGGGGCTAACTGAACCTAATTATTGGGCTGGATTTTTAATTTCTGAACCTGTATTAACCACCTTAAGTTAGGTGTGAGTTTGGGTCATAAAGATCTATTTTAGGTTCTAAGCCGAGCTAAGAACAGAGTAGACAACACTGGCTTTATAAAACTTTATAAAAAATATTCTGTTGACTCTTTCTGTTTGTTTACTGCGTAACTCTGTAAATTCATATGCTTCAGTATTAATCTGCAACAAATGTAGAAAAAAAGAGAAACTTTTGACTGGAACTTTATATTATTGCTATATGCAATATTTGTAAGTTGATTGTGCAAAGCTACAGTCTACAGCTGGTTGGTAAAGCATGTAGTAAGGACAGGTATGATGCTGTCTGTGTGAGTCTGTCTGTAAAAGATTTTTATAACATCCCTCTGAATCTCTGAAGTTTAACTTTTTAGCATCATTTCAGTTCTTACAGTCATCTAGTCATCGGGGGTAGTGCACTATAGGCCCCTGTAGTGAGGCCTAGGCTTCTGTTTATAAGGTCATTTTTACCCTTTCATTACTTTTACTTTTATACTTTAAGTAGTTCTGAAAACAGTACTTTTATACTTTTACTTAAGTAAAACATTTGAGTTGATACTTCAACTTCTACAGGAGTATTTTAAACCCCAGTATCTACACTTCTACTTTGAGTAATGAATATTCATATTTTTAACACCGTTGTTGTAATGTTATCATAACTTTATACACTTAAAAGACGTTTAGGAGACCAAGTGATTGAGAGTCTCAGGTGATATTTTGTCCCATTCTTCCTACAAACAAGTCCTTGTTGCGTTTTTCATAAAAAAAAAAATCTCCAAACATTCTCTACTAAAGACAGATCAGGGTTAAGTTGCTGGAAATGCATTCAGTTTTAGCAAATAACAAACAAACTAATGCAGGCAAACAATGTGCTTATAATCCAACCACACACAATTTTAACTCAAAACTCAAATATACAATATTTATATAAGAGTTGTTTTTTAATCAATATCATTAGACATACAGTGGCTACATCAGCTCGCACACACCCGACCTCTCTCTTTCTTTGTCACGTGACCCCGCACGGCAGCAGCAGTTCAGTTCAGCGAGTCTTCAGCACAGCACGCACGGCAACAGATAGGCTTCTTCTCCCCCGTGTCCCACCAGCCAGGTAACATACACATCAAGTAAAATCGTACCGTTTGCCCTCTAAGCCCAACGTGAAATCATTTTGTTGTGCAGTAAAATGTCTCATACAGCACCAAACTACTAAACATCTTTAGCCGACTGGTCACCTAACGTTTTTTTTTTATAATGAAGTGTTCCACATGTACTAAAAAGTGCCCTTTTTCCCCCCTGAGCACTTGCCCCCCAAAATGTCTGTGCACGCCACTGCTTGGCACCTTACAACGACTTAATTGTATTTTATTGAGATTTTAAGTGATAGACCAACACAAAGTATTGAACAAGTGTGAAGTGGAATTAAATGATACATGTTTTTATTTATTTTTTTTATCAAATAAAAGTGAGAAAAGTGTTATGTGGAAAAGTATTTAGCCCCCATATACAAAATTCAGTGCACTCAGTTGCCTTCAAAAGTCACTAAATTAGTTAATAGAGTCCAGCTGAGTGTAATTTAGTCTCAGTAAAAATACACCTATTCTGTATCGACCTCAGTGGTTTGTTAGAGAACACTAGTAAACAAACAGCATCATGAAGACCGAGGAACTCACCGGAGATAAAGTTGTGGAGAAGTTTAAATCAGGGTTTGGTTATAAAAACAAATCCCAAGCTTTAAGCATCCCAAGGAGCACTGTACAATCCATCATCCACAAATAGAAAAAGAATTCTACACTGGCAAACCTACCAAGACATGGCCATTCACCCAAACTGACAGATCACGCAAGAGAGCACTGATCAGAGACACAGCCAAAAGGCCCATGGTCACTCTGGAGGAGCTGCAGAAATCCACAGTTCAGCTGGGAGAATCTGTCCACAGGATAACTATCATAAGTCATGCGCTCCACAAAGATGGCCTTTATGGAAGAGTGGAAGAAGAAATCCATTGTTAAAAGAAACAATTACACGATTACAATTTGCAGTTGCAGCAAACATGTGGAAGAAGGTGCTGTGGTCAGATGAGACCAGTGTTGAACTTTCTCACATGAATGCAAAGCGATATATGGGGGGAAAAGTAACTTTTGCACGTTACACTGAATACTTATGCATGTCACACTTTTCAGATTTTTTTTAATTTTATTTTGAAAACCATGTATAATTTCTATTCCACGTCACACTTATTCAATACTTTGTGTTTGTCTATTACTTAAAATCTCAATAAAATACATTTAAGTTTGTGGTTGTAAGGTGACAAAATGTGGAAAAGTTCAAAGGGGTATAAATACTTTTGCAAGCCACTGGATACAGCTCTGGAAAAAAAAAGAGACCACTTCAGTTTCTGAATCAGTTTCTCTGATTTTGCTATTTATAGGTTTATGTTTGAGTAAAATGAACATTGTTGTTTTATTCTATAAACTATAAACAACATTTCTCCCAAACTCCAAATAAAAATAGTCATTTAGAGCATTTATTTGCAGAAAATAAGAAATGGCTGAAATAAAATAAAAGATGCAGAACTTTCAGACCTCAAATAATGCAAAGAAAACAAGTTCATATTCATAAAGTTTTAAGAGTTCAGAAATCAATATTTGGTGGAATAACCCTGGTGGTTTTTAATCACAGTTTCTTTATGCATCTTGGCATCATGTTCTCCTCCACCAGTCTTACACACTGCTTTTGGATACCTTTATGCCACTCCTGGTGCAAAAATTCAAGCAGTTCAGTTTGGTTTGATGGATTGTGATCATCCATCTTCCTCTTAATTATGTTCCAGAGGTTTTTAATTTGGTAAAATCAAAGAAACTCATAGTTGTTAAGTGGTCTCATTTTTTCCAGAGATGTATACATTACTATGAATATAGTAACTCTGTATTGAAGTAGGCAGAGCTTCTGGTCATGGTGAATATAAGGCTTGTGTTGTGTACAGTAGTAAAGTTGTGAGTGGTATTAGTGAATATAGTAACTCTGTATTGTAGAGCTTGTTGTTGGTGATAAAGGTCATGGTGCTCACAAGGCTTGTGTTGTGTACAATACAGTGGTTATATTGAATATAGTAACTCTGTATTGTAGAGCTTGTTGTTGTTAAATGTCAATAAAGTATTCTCTTGTACATTTACACGAGGGGTCCAGAGGAGCCAAATTAACCAAATTAGAAACAAAACACAGATTTAGGTTTCCAGGCGCTTTAAAGAAACCTGTTTAAAACATTTTAATAATTTTCTCACGCAGCTGTTACAAACTGGAGATACTCTTCCCATCTTTGCTCCTTAATTATCATTTCATAGATACTGCTTTTGTAACAAATCACAATTACAGTGAGCTGTTAACATCACTTGCTCGAAATCACATCCTTATTTATACTCATTATTTAGCTCTAAATGTGTGTCTCAACTATTTTTTTAATCTATTGAAGGCCTAAAATGCAGGAATTTTACTCTTTTAATTTTTAAATTTAAATTAATCTGAATAAATCTTCAACAGAAATCTCTGCTGGTATATAGTCAAAATTCACAACAGAGATTTTCAAAAAAATTGATTTTGAAAAAAAAAAGATTTTTTTTTTCAAAATCATACAGTTTAGTTTTTTTATGCGGATATTCTCTACTTGCTGTAAAACTGTAATGCAGTTTTGCCTTATAAACACCATTTATTATACATATTTTTTGTTTTACAGGTATTGAGTGATCATCGCACTCAATAACGAGATGATGGGGTAGATGTGTGAGGGTTCTGAGAGACCTAGTGGAGCCATACAGGAAAGTGAAGGTTAGCATGTGCTTCCTCTGAGCTAACATGCTGGAACTGGACAACACACTGGCTATCACTGCACGTAAAGGGTGAAGAGAAATAGCCGTCAAATCCACTCAGAGAGAGCAAAGTATATTATTCTGTCTGGTACAGATATAAATCTTCTTGATCATGTATTAAACTGTGCTTGATTAGCTGAGTATATTGAAAGGCTGTATATTTTGTAAGTTTATATGTGCTTATTTTTATATATATTAAGATGAATGGATTACTTTGTGGATGAATTTTGTACGGTCCTGTTTTATATTGTGAATAAACACAATGTTTTTCTAATCAGCACTTTTTTTCATTATTATTACAATTTATAAAACCACATAGATATCATAACCTAATGCTTAACGATAATTAATATAAAACCAAGAAAAACATATTAAATGCTTAGTTGGCAGCACTATGGGTGCAACCAGAAACCCTAAAAGTTGCTTCCTTGTCCTACCGATCCTTCTCTTCTCCTCCATGAGCCAAAAACTGATTTTGTTGCGCCATCCTACCACCTGTCCGTATACTGAAGAATTCGAAAGAAAGCAATGTGATTGGCTCAGTTTTGGAGTAGTTAACACCCTATTATGATGTGTCTAATACACTGCTGGATATACAGTGCCTTTGCCCTTGAACTTTTCAATGTTTTGACACATTTCAGGATTTAAAATATGAAATTGTAATGTGTTGTGAAGAATCAACAACAAGTGGGACATAATTGTGAAGTGGAACGAAATTTATTGGATATTTTAAACTTTTTAGAAATAAAAAAACTGCAAAGTGGGGCGTGCAATATTATTCAGCCCCTTTACTTTCAGTGCAGCAAAGAGGCAAGAAAAAAAAGCCACTGTGGAAAAAAGACATAAGAAGTGCTGTTTGTACAGCAAACATGTGGAAGACGGATCTGTGGTCAGATAAGACCAAAGTTTTTTGGCCTAAATACAAAGTGCTTTGTGTGGCTTAAAAGCAGCACAGCTCATCACCCTGAACAAGCCATCCCAAAAGTGAATCATGGTGGTGGCAGCATCATGGTTTGGGCCTGCTTTTCTTCAGCAGGGAAAGGGAAGATGATTAAAATTGATGGGAAGATGGATGGAGCCAAATACAGGACCATTCTGGAAGAAAACCTGTTTTTTGTTGGAAGATTTATCTTGAACATTTAAACTTCACTGATATAGTGAATTTTGATGTGATCTGTTTTGTGTTCAGACACTTTGGGTTGAGTGAGGAATCGACTCCCTGAGTGAATCTATTCACAAGTAAGCGATCAGTGATTCAAAACATTGTTTACATGCGTTGATATGCAGCGGAGCTGGGGAGAAACTTAATGGATTAAACTTCAGAACGCAATTTTCTGACTGAAATAAAGACTCACAGAAAGTTACTGTGAAAGAAACATGAGCGTGCATTATTGTTTAACAATATATCTCGAATGCTGACCATACAGCAATGACGATGCAGTTTCTAGAATTGGTAGGATTCTGAATTTAAATCGCTGAAGTAATATTTCCACTGTTTTTCGGTACGAGCTCAGGGCTCAGCTGTGTTTGGCTCCATTTGGAGTGTTTGGCTTGTGTTTTTGTTTAGAATATATGCACACGTTTTTCTGTGGGAGGCGCTGGTAACCAGGGTAAGACAGACAAACATTTAAGAATTGAGTAGCGTTTTTCGCATATTTTAGATTAAAAAAATGTCTGAATGTAAAGATGAAAAATCGCAATACTATTTTAAAAATCGCACTAAAACTGTAATTCGAATTAATCGTGAAAATCGCCCAGCACTAGGACCAGGGTTAAGAAACTGCTTTAAGCTACCAACATAAACTGGCTAACCACTACATCCAGCTTCTAGCTAACTAGTTAGCTAAATGAATTTTCGTCCATTATAACTTACAGTGAGTCCTGCAACCCTAAATTAATAAACACAATTCGAAAATGAAATAGTGATTAGCTGTTCAGGTACATCAGGGCAAGGTGAACATTACATATATAGTTTTTTCTCAAACCTTGACCATCTATCTAGCTAATTCTAAAGTTAAGCTATCTGACTGTTACATTTTATTAAGCACACTGTGGGTTTGATCTGTGTGTTTTGATTCAGAGACGTGTATTTTTAACCAGCTATCAGAAACAATCTCATCACAGTTTACATGGTTAACTACCGTTACCTTTCTCTTCAAAAAATCACTGTATATCCATATTTATTTTATACTAGCTGCAGCCCGCTGACAAACTCAAATAAGCTAAAAAAATTATCCACAGCGAGGGTGGGGGGCTCTAGCTCCCTGATGCTTCTCTGCACGCCGCAAAACCAGCAAGCTGATTGACTGTTTTTTCCTAATAGGCAGGACTTTATCCTTGAACTGGCACCATGACTGGTGTTAAGAGATTTCCCATTCACACAATGGTCAGTGGCCTGTCTCCTTATTAATAGTACAGCTGAGCTGAGCCAAACGGTTCGGGGCTACTGGATAATTATTTGGGGCTAAAGCCCCGGAAGCCCATGCCAGGCGACGCCCCTGGACTAGGCTTACAAGAGTAGTAAAGGGCAGACAAGGTCAGTTACAAAATGGCAGCAAATATAAACAACATACCAGAGAGTAGTCAGGCAAAACAGGGTCATAGACGATAGATCCAGAAAAAACAAATAATACAAAAAACAGGCCAGCAACAAAAACAGCAAAAACAAAAAAAGGGTCCTAGAAGAGCTAGGACAAAACTAGATTCAATACTCAGAAAAGAACAAGGCAAACTGAGGGCTATTTGTACAGAGGAGAACAGGTGGAAACAAGCAATAGCTCGAAGAGTGGGAACACCCTAGCGTCATGAGATCAGTGGAGTGAGGGATGTCTGGTGTGGGTGCTGGGAAATGGAGCCTTTAGTGACTAGTCTGGAGCAGGCAGGCTGACAGCGACAGGACTGACAGTGCGGTCGTTTGAACAGAACCTTGGAGATTCATGCCATGCTGGAATCTGTGCCATAAATGCCAGTAAACAACCCACAATCTGAAAGTGGCATGATTGCCCTCACCTAGCCCAACCGAAAACAGTAGGATGACTGGGTCCAGTTTATATATAATCTTAGGACACTCTTAGGAGAAGACTCTTAGAAGAACTTGGGAGAGAATTTAAATACAGTGTCCTTTAAAGGGATAGTTCGGTATTTTTGACATGAGTCTGTATGGCATCATCATAACCAGTGTCGTGCATCCACACTGACTTACCCCCCACAGCGTCCTGTGAGCCGAGTTCTTGTCCAGTTTAGGTCAAAGCGAAAGTAGTCCGGCATGTTTGCTGGGGTCAGGAAAATAACTCCTTTTTCTTCCCAAAGCAGTACGTGTTCAAAAGAGTGATTTATTTACATCACAAAAAACTAACCCTGCAAAAGTCACGCCTCGTAAATCACTTGGGTCCTACTTTCTCTCATTTCGTATCAGTGCGCGTCATTCTGACAGCGAGCTGCGCACGCGTCAACTTGTTCTGTGTTTTGGCAGTGCTTAGCAGCTGTGTTCAGACTAGCAACGCAAACGAGCTAACTTTAGGGAGAAGTCTATTGGCTTTTATAAGCTTTGTAAACACATATATATATATATATAGCTAGGTGTGTGTGTGTGTGTGTTAAAATGGTGCGGACTTGTGACTATCCAGGCTGTAGCAACAAAGATGTGGCTGATTCTCCGCAGAGTTTTCATCGTTTTCCTGTGACTGATGTTGCTCTGAGGAAACTTTGGGTACTAGCGCTGGGCATCCATGTGGACACAAAAGTGGAAAAAATAAAAAAGCTTCGTGTTTGCAGTGCGCACTTCAGCGATGATGACTTTTTATCCACATGTCCTGGACAACGACAGATGAAGAAACGGATTCTGAAGAAATCTGCTGTCCCTGCACCCCAGGTAAATAAAACTGTAGCCTACCAATGTTCTCTACAGCATTCGCTCATAGCGTAAAGGTGCACCAGGGCTATTCCAAAGCAATATGGAAAATAATCATAAAAGTAATCATTTATCACTCGCTGTCAAAACGTCAAAACTTGACTGTTATTACAATCGTCAGCAACTCCGTGGACAGGTGGATGTGTACGAGTAGCCCAGTCCATGACTCCAGTCACAATGTAGGCTAGCATAACAAGACCAACAGGGCTACTTCTCAGCTGTTAGACCCGGGGATTTCTGGAGCAATCGGCATATGTATATATTTATTTTATATACCTGCGTCATCCTCGAATACAAAACTTCTAAAAGCATGCCGAATGCTCCGGTCATCCCTGGTGTATTCGATGAGAGGTAGCCCAGTTTGACTTTATGCTGCTTCCCTCGAACCGAGCATCACAGAGCCTGACGTGCATACATCCTTCCCCCATATGATAGCATACTGTATGTCAGCTGTAGTTTCTAATTGCCGAGTTGCTACAGGACATGAAGTACACATGAAGTTTATACCTCATGAAAAACTTCTCGAGGCGAGAAGTAAACAAAGCGACCCAAACACGTAGGCTAGCTGTCAGGTTGCAGCGCTGCGCGCATTGATATGGAACGAGAGAAAGTAGGACCCAAGTGATTTACGAGGCGTGACTTTTGCAGGGTTAGTTTTTTGTGATGTAAATAAATCAATCACTCTTTTGAACACGTACTGCTTTGGGAAGAAAAAGGAGTTATTTTCCTGACCCCAGCAAACATGCCGGACTACTTTCGCTTTGACCTAAACTGGACAAGAACTCGGCTCACAGGACGCTGTGGGGGGTAAGTCAGTGTGGATGCACGACACTGGTTATGATGATGCCATACAGACTCATGTCAAAAATACCGAACTATCCCTTTAAGGGAATGCGTTAAAAGCCCAATTCTCTATAAAAATAGGGAAAATTTTGATATGACATATATAATAGTGATTTATTACATATTTATCTACATTTAAAATAACTAATAGTGCTCTCAAAAGTACCCCAGATTTTATTGAAAACTGTCTTGAGATTCTTTTGCATCAACACTGACCTGATGAAGCTGAATAAAATTATTGCAGACTTAAAAATAGAAATGCAGTTACTGAGGTAGAGAGGTTATAGTTCTTATAGAATGAAGCAGCAAATATTGCTGATAGGAATAGAGACATTTCAGTCTCTGTGTGCTGAGTGAGTGTGTGTGTGTGTGTGTGTGATGCTCCTGTATCTTCTGCCGGACGGCATCAGAGCGAAGAGTCCGTGTGAGGGGTGGGTGGGGTCGTCCACAATGCTGGTGGCTTTGCAGATGCAGCGTGTGGTGTACATGTCAGTGATGGAGGAGAGAGAGACTCTGATAATCTTCTCAGCTGTCCTCACTATCTGCTGTAGGGTCTTGCGGTCTGAGGTGTAGCAGTTCCCAAACCAGAGGGTAATGCAGGTGCTCAAGATGCTTTCTACAGTCCCTCTGTAGAGCATGGGAGCATGGGAGGTGGAAAATGTGCTTTCCTCAGTCTCCGCAGGAAGTAGCGGCGCTGCTGGGCTTTCTTTGTTATGGTGCTGGTGTTGAGGGACCAGGTGAGGTTCTCTGCAATGTGAACTTCGAGGAACTTGGTGTTTTCCACAGCAGAGCTGTTGATGTTCAGCGGGTAGTGGACACCTGGGGCTCTCCTGAAGTCGACAACCATCTCTTTGGTTTTATCCACATTTAGAGATAGTTTGTTGGTTCCATCACCTCCTCTCTGTATGCTGACTCGTCATTTTTGCTGATGATTCCAACTACAGTTGTGTCATTACTGAACTTGATGATGTGGTTTGAGTAAGCAGAGTGAAGTTGTCTTTGTTGTCCAGATGGGTGAGAGCCAGGTGGAGTGCAGTTGAGATGGCATCGTCTGTTGAACGGTTTGGACGATACGCAAACTGCAGTGGGTCCAGTGAGGAGGGGAGCTGGTTTTTGATGTGCCTCATAACCAGCCTCTCAAAGCACTTCATCATGATGGGGGTAAGTGCAATGGGTAGTCGTTGAGGCAGGACACTTGAGACTTCTTTGGTACAGAAAGGATGGTGGTCGTCTTGAAGCAAGTCGGCACGACCGCAGTGCTCAGAGAAATGTTACAAATGTCCGTGAGATCGTGTGTGAGCTGGTCTGCACATCCTCTGAGCACGGCCAGGTTTACTGTCTGGTCCTGGGGCTTTCCGGGTTGACTCTGAGTAGAGTTCTCTGCACATCAGCTGAGGACAGGCACAGTACCTGATCGGTTGGAGGAGGTGTGGTCTTACTTGCAGCTGTGCAGTTCTGTGGATCAAACCTTGTGCAGAATGTGTTCAGTGCATCTGGAATAGAGGCATCACTGTTACAAGCAGTAGAGGTGTCTTGTAGTTGATGATGGCCTGGATGCACTGCCACATGCGCCAAGTGTCAGCAGTGTCCTGGACATGGGCATGGATTTACTTTGCGTAGGTGCGCTTTGCCTCTCTGATGCCCCGGGAGAGCTTGGCTCTAGCTGTTCTGAGGCCAGCCTTGTCCCCTGACCTGAAGGCCTTGTCCCTGGTTCTCAGCAGCACACACACCTCTGCAGTCATCCACGGCTTCTGGTTGGGGCAGGTTGTGATGGTTTGGAGACAGTAACATCATCAATGCACTTGTTGATGTAGCCAGTCACTGTATTCTGGAGTTTGGTGATAGCAGGGTACAGCTTGTGCAGAGCACCACTTGCATTGGCTTTAGCACTAGGTTCTACATACACAGCTATTATGTACACATTGCTTAGCTCCCTGGGGAGATAAAATGGCCTGGCTCTGACTACAGCAAACTGCTAACTTCTATGATAGTTTTGTAATGTTTAGGTGGATAAAGGGGCAGCTATAATAAATTGGTCTGGTGTTGTAAGAGATATCAAGGATTCAAAGATTCAAGGAGATTTTATTGTCATTCGCATCACATGTGGTACATGAGGTGGAACAATATTGTGATCTCATGTTCCAGTTTGCACCCAGGAGCAGTTGTTAAATAGATAAAGAAAACTAATAAGAACACAATAAAATAGAATAGAACAAAAATAGATATCAAGATAAATACACAAAAAAGTGAGAGTAGGTAGCAGAAAAAATGGGGTCCAGAGTGCAAGTTTATAGCAGCATGATGATATGAATTTAGGGCAGTAACAAGATAAAGTGTCTCAGTACAAACAAAGTGACAGTGTTTTCTAAACAATATTTCTGAGTCTGGTTGTTTTACACTTGATGCTCTGAAGCCTCTGGCCTGAATGGAGTGGGACAAAAAGAGCGTGTGCTGGGTGGGGGGGATCCTTCCTTATGCAGGTGGCCCTTGTCCTGCATCTGGAGGTGTAGATGTCTGTGGTGCTGGGAGCCTTCCTCCAACAATCCTCTGTGCAGCCTTCACCACCATCTGCAGAGCTTTCCTGTCTGCAGCAGAGCAGCTACACATTGATGCTGGAGCATACAACGCTCTCCACCACACATCTGTAGAAGGAGGTGAGGACTGTGCTCCCGAGTCCAGCTCGTCTCAGCCTCCTGAGGAAGTAGAGCCGCTGATGTGCCTTCCTGACCAGAGTGGAAGTGTTGTTGCTGCAGGTGAGGTTGCTGCTCAGGTGCACACCCAAGTACCTGTAGCTGTCAACCATTCCACCGCAGATCCTCCAATGTGTTCGTCTTTTTAATATTGAGGATGTTCTCTCTGCACCAACACTGTGAGCAGTGTGAAGTCTAAGTCTAAGTACTGAGGATTATTGTGGGGGAGGAGATCCTCACAGACTGCAGCCTGTTGGTCAGGAAGTCTAGGGCCCAGTTGCACAGGGAAGAGCTCAGACCAAGTGAGGAGAGTTTAGTTGCACTTACTCCCATCATCATGAAGTGCTTTGAGAAGCTGGTCATGAGGCACATCAAAAACCAGCTCCCCTCCTCACTGGACCCACTGCAGTTTGCGTATCGTCCAAACCATTCAACAGACGATGCCATCTCAACTGCACACCATCTGCCTCTCACCCACCTGGACAATAAAGACTGCCATGTTTGAATGCTGTTCATCGACTTCAGTTCAGCATTCAACACCATCATCCCTCAACATCTGATCAGAAAACTGAGCTTGCTGGGCCTGAACTCCTCCCTCTGTAACTGGGTTTTGGATTTCCTGACTGAGAGACCACAATTAGTCAGGATCGGAAACCACACCTCCAGCACCACCATACTGATGTAGGTGCTGGTGGCATAAATCTCATTAAGTAATCAGTCTCATAAAATTACTCGCACCTTACAAATATTGTAGTTTTAATTAATATTAAAACTAAAATTGTTTTTATAAAGTTATTAAATAAAAAGCCACAATATCAGGATTTTAATCAATGACTAAAATTCTGATATTGCTGACTCAGATTCTGAAGGTTTTTAATTGAATTATTTTATATGGTTATTGGCAGCAACCAGCATTCATGAAAGCAACACAGACAACTTTGTGAAAATAAATAGACATTTATTAACACACAAATATTACAAACAGCAGTCAGTATATTTACAATATGAGAGCTAAATGGTTATTTAGCTAAGGGTGTGTGTATGAGGGAGAGAGAGAGAGAGAGAGAGAGAGAGAGAGAGCGTGTGCGTGCGTGCGTGCGTGCGCGTGTGTGCGCGCGCGATAGAGACGGAAGGGGGGTTTTCGCGTATGCGGAGTGTGTGCATGTGTTCTCGCGGGTGCGCGCGAGAGGAGCGTGCGTGTGTGCGCGTGCCCGCGGACAAAAGATAAATGGCGCTGAGTTTAAACGTGGAGCGTGGCTCCACTGTAACTGAGATCAGCTGTTCTTTGTTCAGGTCTCTGTTGAGTCAGAACAAAGAGACTGAAGCTGACTATTTAAAAGGACAGTTTTAAAGCTATTGCTAGATTCTAGTTTTTAGAAGAGAGAAATACAGTAGCTGTATTTCAGTGTTAGAAAGAGAAAAAGATTTACATGCAGAGAAAAGTAGGTTGGTTTGCTCACAGAATTTAGTTTAGAGAATATAAACAGTTGCAGATTTCATAAATAAAATTACACTTACGTAAAATGTAAAATACAGTAAGTTTAAAGATAAAATGTTCTTTATCTAAACTATGCTTAGATGTTTTAAAGTTCAGTCTTACGCAATGGATATGTTAGAAAATATCCATGTTTTCCATCCTCACTGGATTGAGGGAATTTTCAGCCTTCTGGTAGAAAGGGTTTTGACAACGTCCAGGAAACTCTTCTGGGAATGATTTGTCCTTCTGGTTTTGGACCCAGGGAAGTTGTACACAGTTAAGAGAAGGGTCGGGACGCTTTTCTTGTCTTTTCCGAGCTGTGTATCTTGTGCAAGCTTGTCTTGAAGAAATAGCCGTGTGGAAACGTTGATCAGACGTTTGGCTAAAGTTGTTATCTTGAAGATGTAGGCCTAAAGATGTTTTCTTTGTTCTCTTGGTAGAACAAAGGAGAGGCCTTGGTCTTGAAGTTCTTGTCTCTTTGTTGAGGTGTTTACCTGTCTATGGGCAAACTCAAAAAAACTTTCTTCCTGCCTCAGGAGTGCTTTTGTTCCATGTGAAGCCACACCCCTATTTCTTCTTCTGGTGTTGCTTGCATTGGGCATTTGTCACGAATGAGAGGGATGGACGTAAGTGCAGATATAATATTTATGTTTATTAAACAAACAAGAATAATAGAAACAGAAAACAAAACACGGGTAACGCAAAAAACTTACAAAAAACAAGACTAGGATATAAATTAACTAAGACAAAGACAAGGAAAACTAAGGAAACAAAAAACTCTATAAAACTAACTTTAAACAAAGAATATCTAAAAAATACAAAAACAACAGACCTGGATCGTAGTGACAAAAAGATACTATAGAACACAAAACACAAAATCTACTCACAACCTACAGCCACAAAGATACAAAAGACTCCACAAGGAAACACTCATACAAGGGGCTATTTATACACAAGGAGGGTGAAGACAGGTAAGGAGGGTGAAGACAGGTAACGAGGGGGCGGGGTTACAAACAAGACACAAGGTGACAACACTAATGGCTAGGGCAGGGCTAGGGTGGGGCTAGGGCGGAGACAGAACAATAACAAAACAATGCCATGTGCTCAAAAAAGCACATGGCTGGACCACAAGACAGGAAAACAGGGAAGGAGCACAGAAAACCAAAAGAGGGAAAAACACAGGACAGACACAGGCTAATATGTGACATTACCCCCCCCCCCCCCCCTCAATGGCGCCACTACCAGAGGCGCCGAGAGAGAGGGAACAGAAAAACAAAAGACAAGGCTAGACAAGACCTGGGGAAGAACACAGGGGCAGGAACATAGACAGGAGACTAGACATGGGAAACATACTGGGACATGGGGAACGGAGACTGGAGAGGTGGTAGAAACAGAGACTGGACAGAGGGCTGTAACAAAGACTGTACAGGGGACGAGAACAGAGACTGGACAGAGGGATGGACGTTGGACAAGGACGGAGACTGGACAGGGGGCTGAACATGTGACTGGACATTGGACAAGAATGCAGATTGAACAGAGGGCTGGACGTTCGACATGGATGCAGACTGGACAGGGGGCTGAACATGTGGCTGGACATTGGGCAGGGATGAAGACAAGGCAGGGGACATGAACAAAGACTGGACAGGGGACGAGAACAGAGACGGGACAGAGGGCTGGGCATTAGACAGGGATACAGACTGGACGTTAGACAAGAGTGGGGGCTGGACGTTAGACAAGAGTGGGGGCTGGACCTTAGACATGAACGGAGACTGGAACGGAGAGTGAACAGGAGACACAGATGGGAGAGTAGAGTGGACAGGACTGGACAGGGGAACAGGGACAAAAACAGTGACAGGGACGGACACAAACACAGGAACAGGAACTGAGACATTACTGGAAATGGGTACAGGCCCGCGGGCACAGGAGCAGGAGTGACGGGCACTGCTGGCACTGGAGCTAAAGCAGTGGGTACCACAGGGGCAGCAGGCACTGCAGACACTGGAGCTGGGGCAGCGGGCACTGCTGTTGCTGGAGCTGAAGCTAAAGCTAGGGAAGCGGGCGCTGCTGTTGCTGAAGATGGAGCAGCGAGCGCTGCTGGTACTGGAGCTGGAGCAGCGGGCGCTGCTGGTACAGCGACTTGAGCAGGGACGGTGGGCACCGCTGGCATCGGCTCAGGAGTGGTGGGCACCGCCGGCACAGGAGCATGGGCGGTAGGCACTGCTGGCACAGGAGCAGGGGCGGTGGCGGGCACCGCTGGAACTGGAGCAGAGGCGGCGGCGGGCACCACTGGCACTGGAGCAGAGGCGGCGGCATGCACCGCTGGCACTGGAGCAGAGATGACAGGCACCTCTGGCACTGGAGCAGAGGTGGCGGCGGGCACCGCTGGCACTGGAGCAGAGGCGGCGGCGGGCACCGCTGGCACTGGAGCAGAGGCGGCGGCGGGCACCGCTGGCACTGGAGCAGAGGCGGCGGTGGGCACCGCTGGCACTGGAGCAGAGATGACAGGCACCTCTGGCACTGGAGCAGAGGTGGCGGCGGGCACCGCTGGCACTGGAGCAGAGGCGGCGGCGGGCACCGCTGGCACTGGAGCAGAGGCGGCGGCAGGCACCGCTGGCACTGGAGCAGAGATGACAGGCACCTCTGGCACTGGAGCAGAGGTGGCGGCGGGCACCGCTGGCACTGGAGCAGAGGCGGCGGCGGGCACCGCTGGCACTGGAGCAGAGGCGGCGGGCACCGCTGGCACTGGAGCAGAGGCGGCGGGCACCGCTGGCACTGGAGCAGAGGCGGTGGCGGGCACCGCTGGTACTGGAGCACAGGCGGTGGCGGGCACTTCTGGCACTGGAGCAAAGGCGGTGGTGGGCACCGCTGGCACTGGAGCAGAGATGACAGGCACCTCTGGCACTGGAGCAGAGGTGGCGGCGGGCACCGCTGGCACTGGAGCAGAGGCGGCGGCGGGCACCGCTGGCACTGGAGCAGAGGCGGCGGTGGGCACCGCTGGCACTGGAGCAGAGGCGGCGGTGGGCACCGCTGGCACTGGAGCAGAGGCGGCGGTGGGCACCGCTGGCACTGGAGCAGAGATGACAGGCACCTCTGGCACTGGAGCAGAGGTGGCGGCGGGCACCGCTGGCACTGGAGCAGAGGCGGCGGCGGGCACCGCTGGCACTGGAGCAGAGGCGGCGGCAGGCACCGCTGGCACTGGAGCAGAGATGACAGGCACCTCTGGCACTGGAGCAGAGGTGGCGGCGGGCACCGCTGGCACTGGAGCAGAGGCGGCGGCGGGCACCGCTGGCACTGGAGCAGAGGCGGCGGGCACCGCTGGCACTGGAGCAGAGGCGGCGGGCACCGCTGGCACTGGAGCAGAGGCGGTGGCGGGCACTTCTGGCACTGGAGCAAAGGCGGTGGTGGGCACCGCTGGCACAGGAGCAGAGGTGGTGGGCACCACTGGCACTGGAGCAGAAGCGATGGCGGGCACCGCTGGCACAGGAGCAGGGGCGGTGGGCACCGCTGGCATCAGCGCAGGAGCGGTGGCGGGCACCGCTGGCACTGGAGCAGAGGTGACAGGCACCTCTGGCACTGGAGCAGAGGCGGCAGCGGGCACCGCTGGCACTGGAGCAGAGGCTGATGCCACTGTCAGGACAGGAGTGGGCTGCCTGGACGCTGGTACTGGCGCTGGGTAGGGGTCATCACGTTCAAGGGGTGCATGCAACAGTAAGTCCATTAAGTCCCATTGGAGAGGCTTTGCATGCTTACCCCTCCTTTTAGCCTTGCCTCTCTCACTCGGAGGAGAAAGACAAATAGCGCCAACCCTGACCTCCCCTCCAAAATCCTCCGGTGGAGGGGGAGGCCCAACACGCTTACCACAGTTTTTCCGCTGGCCTTGGGGAGTGGAGACATACCCCACAGGTGTGCCATTGGGAAGAGGAGTCCGTCTTATAGCACACCTGGCAAAGGGGTTACCTGCTACGTCCATTTTAGGTGGAGTCTTATGTCATGAATGAGAGGGATGGACGTAAGTGCAGATATAATATTTATGTTTATTAAACAAACAAGAATAATAGAAACAGAAAACAAAACACGGGTAACGCAAAAAACTTACAAAAAACAAGACTAGGATATAAATTAACTAAGACAAAGACAAGGAAAACTAAGGAAACAAAAAACTATAAAACTAACTTTAAACAAAGAATATCTAGAAAATACAAAAACAACAGACCTGGATCGTAGTGACAAAAAGATACTATAGAACACAAAACACAAAATCTACTCCCTCTACAACCTACAGCCACAAAGACACAAAAGACTCCACAAGGAAACACTCATACAAGGGGCTATTTATACACAAGGAGGGTGAAGACAGGTAACGAGGGGGCGGGGTTACAAACAAGACACAAGGTGACAACACTAATGGCTAGGGCAGGGCTAGGGTGGGGCTAGGGCGGAGACAGAACAATAACAAAACAATGCCATGTGCTCAAAAAAGCACATGGCTGGAAACACAAAACAGGAAAACAGGGAAGGAGCACAGAAAACCAAAAGAGGGAAAAACACAGGACAGACACAGGCTAATATGTGACAGCATTACTGGTGGTGCTGCCACCTACTGGGGAGCGGTGGATATAAGCCAACTGGGACTGGTATAAAAACGCAGCCCCAGCCCATACTCAAGAAGAGCACTATGGGCGCGGAGGAGGCTGAGAAAAAATGGACCTATAAAGACACCAAAGTACGTGACTAGAGCCCCATTGGGCCGCATTATGTTTCTTTGAGTTTATTTTGGGTGTGGTGGAATGTGTTTAAGTCAATAAAAGGTACGTGTTGAGTTCACTCAGTCCCTGTGTCTGTGTTTCTCTCTGTGTGCTTCCTGACTACCGGGGTTTGTGCACCAACCTTTGTTTATGTTTTTGTTAATCCTCAAAAGCTTAGGGACGCGTGGGATGCGTGAATTTGGGCTCAGAACCAACGTAAAAACAGCTCAAAACATGGTGTTCGCTACGAGCGTGAGAAGCCGCTGCACTACTGCGCGCCACCATCTTGTTGACATTGTTGAGATATACAGTATTTACAGCATCTGTTACTGACTGATGTTCATTATAGGGAGCATTTAACTCTATACCTGTTACTCATTCATTCATTCCTCAAGTCATTCATTAATCCATTCGTTCCTCAGAAAAAAATCAACTGAACTTTTAAGTTTAAAATACTTTGATGATAAATGTGCTTAAATATGATTCATTTACGTTTTTTAATCATCTGACAGCACTTGCAACAGCAATTATAATAGCAGTAATTTTTGTATTTTAATATATATTTTTATATTTGTTTAATAATAATAATAATACACTTTACATAATTATTTTAGTAGAAAAAAGGTATAAAAATAATTATATTTGGGGGACTTTTATAATATTAATCATAATATAAACAGTGAAACTCTGTGAGCTAATATTAATATATTTTGCAACAACAATTATAATAGGAATAATAATTGTATTTTACCTCTGTGTTCTTTTATTAATTAGTATTTCATTATTGTTTTATATGAATATTTATATTATTATTATTATTATTATTATTATTATTATTATTATTATTATTATTATTATTACAATAACCTGCCTTGCTGAGTAGATGTTCCACAGTAAAATAAAGTTGTTAGCTAGCTAGCTAGGCTAGCTAATGGCAAGTACTTTATTTCAATGTGGAATGTTTTAGCTTGTTTGCTATAAGCCCAGAGCTAATGATAGCCTGCTAGCTAGTTAGCTAGATAACTCTTATTAGAAGTGCACAAGGCAGGAGGAGGTATCAATTTGTAGAATTATGCTGACTTCAAGTCCTCCTTGGAAATTCCTACTTATGAGATTGGAGGTTGTAATTATGACATGACATGCATTGGAGTGTTTTTTGGTCAGGTGGAAATAGATGCTATTAGGAAAATACTTTTGTTTGTACTTTTGGTCTATCATAAAAAACAGGAGGTTTATTTCGCTTCCTACTCCAAGAGAATGAAGCAAATAATACACGCATTAGGTAAGTGATGTTTTTAACCCATTAGAACCATGAAGCATAACTAGACTTTTAAGTTTTTTCACGTATTGCTAATGAATTTATCAGTTCATTCAAGTGTTGTAGCAATAACAGATGTGTAAGCAGTTTACAATAGGAACTGTCTGCATTAATTTATTGACCACTTGTTACTGACACGCCTTTAACTGGGAAAGTTAGATAGATAGCTAAGCTAGTTGGTTATCTTTTTTCATTTTAGTTTACATCTTGGCTGCATTCACCTTAGGAGCTAGTTATAGGCCAAAAACTCTACTTTTGCTTTGGGGTAATTTAGGCAAAATGTTAATTATTGTTATAACCCTGCTACACTATGGTGTCATTTAATATTCCATTTAATGCTTTTTTTTATTTTGAATGGAGTGATAAGGACACAAGGGAACTGATCCGGATGGCCAATGAGGACCTCTTCACCGCAAAAAGAAATGCAGCTGTTCGCTTATTTGAGTAAGCAACTGTTTGTTTAGTGTTGGACACCCGCACTACCCCCTACTGCGTACCCCTATTGCGTTCCCCCAGGGATCCCTGGGAACACCTTCCAAGTTTCAAGAGAAGAGTTCAAAGAATATTTCACAGACATAAGCATTCATAGACAAAAAACCCTCCCTCACAAGTGCAAAGACACACAGCCTGAGGCCCCTAGAACTGCTCCTAACTGATTTGTTACCAATAAATGTATTCTGCCCCTGCTACAACATTTTCTCAACAAAAGCAGGATGCAGAGGTTCTCTTCAAAAGCTTTACTTAAGATGTACTGTAAAACTGTAAAGCAGACATACAAAATATATTTTAGTTACATTTCTTAGTGCAATTGCTTAACACTGTACAATTAACGGTAAAAAAAACTGAATAGTTAGCTAAAGGCTAACGTGTAAAGAAAAATCCATATAGATGCCAGCCGTTAGCATTACAATTAGCTGAAGAAATATAGAACTTATTTCCGTTCATTAACCAAGGTTTACCACAGAGATTGTCTCAGTATAAAGTTATACAACAACTAAACATAATAATAAGTAAACAGGCTAATGTTTTCCTGACCATATAATGCAGAGTACAAAACTGTGACTGTTTAGTTCCTTCATACAGCCTGAACTAACTACGGGAACACTGAAGGCTCAAATGAATGTTACTGCAACAAATCCTGACCACTAGAGGTCTCCCTTTGCCCAATGTTAATAACAGAACATCACAACTTGTTTGTGTAAAACTGTATCAAGCATGTGTTCTTTTGCTAGCATTCCTTAACCCAAATTCGTGTCGTTGCTATGACAATATGGGTATCTACTCGCCCAGCTGCGGCCTTAAAGTTACTTTGAGAATTGAATAGAAGAGTTATCAGCTTGGTTGTTTTCTCACTTGTTGCAGAACATTCAGTACCTATTACACAAATAAGTCTATTTACTAGGAAGTTATGTAACTTCTCCTGCTGCTACTTTAAGTCACAACATATCTGATAGATATTAGAAAATATTGAGCCCACATTTTGTTTTAAGGCAATCAACGTTCTGAACTTACTTCACCGTCACTAGTCCAGAACATTCCATTATACATGACAATTTTGCAAAAAGTTTACTGGCAGGGCCTGTATTGTAAGTAACTGCTAAGCATCAATGCACACACATTCTGATTATATAAGAGTTAAATAAATATGACTATGTAATTATATAGCAATTGTTAGTATAAGCACCAGTACCTTACTTTACAGTTCCCCCTGTGTAGGTCCTTTACGACGTAACAAACAACATCCACAGATAATAAAAATTTCAACAAAAACAGCAAGTGACATAATCAGATTTTTCCATTGGTGATCTATAGCGCACTAGTTAATTGCCCTTTTGCACAGCTGGATTTAGGGGCGTGTCCTGTGTCTTAATTCAATTAATTATTCATGGGTGTGTTTTGGGCGAAACATGAAATAAGCCAATTACTGTGTCTGTAGTCATTACCTTTAAGAGACAGGAGCGCGCTGACTTCTGTTTATTCCTATTTTAAGAGCGCATAGAAAACTGCGCTGTCATGCTGTGAAGATAAACCAGCTCATATAAGAGAAGAGTAAAGTTATTTTATTCTTTATTCTGTTTATTGTTTATGTAAAAACTGGGTTTGCATTTACAGTTTAAAAGGGATTACAAATATTTTTCAAAAATTAGAAATAAAAACTGACATTTATTATAGATTAATATAATATATAAGGAAAAAAAGAAAAATAGGACATTTTAAAAAGATCATAAAAATTGATAAATAAAAAATAACGAAGTTATATATTATGAAGAAAAAAATTATAGTAGTGAAAGTAAAGTAAAATGAAAAGAATGATAAGAAATGATAAAATTTATATCAATAAACTAAGAACATGGGAATCGTGGAATATATATATATGTATATATATATATATATAAAATATAGAGTTTCAGTTTCAGTTAGTTTCAGTTTTAAATCATTGAAACAGCTCACCAAAACCTCAACCTATCCTTTGACAATATTTGATTTGGTCCTTACTCATCTTAATTTCTTTAACTAAATTGAATTTTTATATTACTTATAGCCTCGCGCTGAATTCAGCTTCGCGCTGCGAAAGAGAGAGAGAGGCGCGGCACATTTTTAAATATCAGTAAAATATGTGCCTTTAATAGTGAATTTAATACCATATATTTTACAACACTTGATACAACCTTATTTATTAAAATGTTTTTTTTTTTTAAAGAAAAATCGCAATGCCGTGCAAGCTTTCAAGCTCCGCTGTGCGTGCCTGCGGCATTTTAGAGCACTGGACGAGTTTTTTTAATTACACCTTGTGCAGGGTGTACGATAGGGCCCAAAGTCTTCTAATGGATTATCTATCCCCGAGGTCTCATGCTTCTCATTTGATAGGGTTCTCAGACCCTCTAATGCTCTAGAGACTGACCTGTCTGGGTCAGTGTTGTTCGGAATGAAAGTACAGCAACTATCCATATCCAACCCCAAATGTATTTTTTGTTTGTGTGTGTTAGGGAAATGTTTCATGACAGGGCTGTGCAGAGATCTTTGGAGGGGCAGGTGCTCAAAGTCAAAAAAAAGGGCACACGGAGCACATATTTAAAACACCATACAGAAACATACCTTACAATATAACCCGTTGCTTTGTGGTCTCACTGTGGTGTTACTGTAAACTACAAATAAACAGAAATCACGTTACAGCAGTGTTTCTCAACTCTGTTCCTCCATATTCTACTGTATATTCCCACTGTTCTCCATTTTCTAGAGCTTCCTCTATTTTAAAGGCACTTTAAATAATAAAGTAAGTGGTGGTATGATGTGTCTAATAAACTGCTGGATATACATATAGATTGATTTATGGTCAATAGGGTAAACTCAATAAAGGATTGTTTATTAGCTGATCAGTTGGATCAGGTGAAAAATGCAATTGTAGTTCAGTGACCAGGGTTAAGAAACTGCTTAAAACTACCAACATAAAGTATTGTACTAATGTATATATTAGTACAATATATCCACAACATCCAGCTCCTAGCTAACTAGTTAGCAAAATGGATTTTCATTCATTATAACTTACAGTAAGTCCTGCAATCCTAAATTAATAAAAACAATTTGGGCTGCAGCCCGCTGCCTAAACTCGGTGGGGGGATTCTCCACTCACACTGACTCTCCTTCGCAAAACCAGCTTGATTGGGTGTTTCTGCTGAAAGGTGAAACTTTAACCTTGAACCGGCTCCATGATTGGCTTTAAGAGATTTCCCATTCACACAGCGGTCAGTGGTCTGCCTCCCCGTTAATACTGTTATAATATGGGAAATTCATGGGAAGATACTAATACGTGAAGGCGGCAGGAAAGACGGATACAATACGGTAGGCAAGTGCTTCAGCCCCCTCTGCCACCCCCTCTACACGTGCCTGTTTCATGATGTCATAACGTCTTTAGCTTTTGATTGATACCTGCTGCTAAACAGAGGTCACTAGCATTTTCAGTCACCTGCTAATATTGTGAGGCTGTGTGTGTTAGAGTGAAAAATTGTTCATCATACAGAATATTCAGGGTTCAGTTTAATTTTAATTAAATTATATTAATATTAATTCAGCTTAATGTTATTGGCATTGTACCTTGTGTAACCCAAGATTCAAACTTACAGTATTTTCATTCAGTAATGTCTTAATAAAGGCCTGCAGCTTTAAGCCTTTTCTGTTATTTATTTAATTTACTTATGTTTTATTTATGCTGTGTAAATTGCTTTTGGTACAAGTAACTGCTTTTTTGTTTTGTATGCAGCTGCCCTGTGTGAACTGCATTTATGTAAAAGAGCAGAAAAGTGATTTAAATGTTAATAAATTGTTATATTGATCAGTCTTTATTTCAGCAGTTGTAAATTAGAATAATTTTGTTGATTGGTGTTGACCTGTACTACAAACTGTCAGGGTTTGACCCAGGCAGAGAGACGTGGAGGCGGACGTATTCACAGGTAGAGCGAATTTATTAAATAAACATACATATATATAAACAAATAAACAAGTAAACAAGAAACAAAGAAAAACAAGAAACAGAGGCGAGCTAAAACTAACAAACAAACAAGAGATACTAAAGATAAACAAACGGGGAGACTATAAAACTAGGCAGGATAAACTAAAACAGGGCAAGGGAATAAACTAGGGAAAACACAGGGAACTAGAAAATAACAGAATAAACAGGAAGATAAATATATACTACAAACAAATAGGGAGGCTGACAAAAACAAACGAGGAAAACAATAAGGAACTAAACTAGATAGATAATAACTAACAAAACAAAGCGGGAGTAGATAAACAAAGAAATAAACTAATAACTAAAGCTAGACAGGGCAAGGGAGTAGACAAGAAACTAAACAGAGCTAAGAACTTAAACAGGGAAATAACTACTAAACTAGGAACAAAATAACAAGGGAAGAGAGCTAAAGGCTACGAGGAACAAGGAAACACTAAGAATCTAAGAAACGCAGAGAAAGAGACAAACAACAGGAGACAGTGCAAAGACCGACCAGGACAGGTGACAGAGGAAAGCTATTTAACTAAACAGGAAACACACTGGGAGTGGAAACACCTGGGGAAGGGGTGGAGCTACAAATGAGACATGAGGTAATGGAAAATCACAGGCAGAACACAGGGGCACGGGTCACGTGGGACAACACAGGCACGAGGACAGACAGGAAACAGGGTCAGGTGTGACACAAACACTTCTGAGTTTGTTAATCTATCTAAAAATATTTCTTTTAGTTGTCAACATTGCATGACTTGGTAGACCAACTTAAATTTGTAATTTCAGAGAACAAATGAGCCATAAAGTTTTGCTAACTTAAAAAAGGCCAGGAAATTAGTTGCTTAATGATTTTAAATTGTAGTGACTTATTTGTACAGTGTAGTGGTGTTAGTTAATCAAAGCTGATTGTAATGCACATAATTCATTAATAATTAAGTTTTTTAAATCCTGCAGCAATTTGATCAGCCAAATTATATTCATTAGGAACCCTTCTGGTTACCCCAACTTCACCTATATAAGTGGGAGATCCCCTGTTAAGGTCAAACTGACCGGCAGATCTCCTAGCATGAGAGTAAATGTTGGAAATGTGATTAGATTGAATTTGTCCAATTAAAGCTAATGGTGCAGCTAGTCTGACCATGGCGCCTGTGCTTTTAGACTGTTTACAGGTGTAAAAGGCCTTGTGATGGTGTTTTGTCTATACGTGGATAGATATTTGACAAAGTTGTGTACTTGACTGGTTAACCCTGTTTAGTAAGTGCAATCATATAGTTAAATCCTGTTATATTTAGCTGTATTACTGATGTACTCACAGAACATGCCCGCTAATTGTTTGAAGGTTTAAAAGTAATCAACAAGGGGCTGACAACCCCATTGCCCCCTCCTCTAGGTAGTTGACCCCTCTGAATCTAGACCTGATCCCAGCCCCTTCTCACTCCTTCCTCTTCACTGTTTGCCTCGCCCTTTGCCTTTTGGACCGGACTTGTATTCTCCCCCTTTTTGCTTGCTCTGTGTCTCACTTTACGTCCACGGTGATTCAACACTGTTGGTCACTTCTTCTATTCACCTGTGTCAACAGATCTGAAATGAGACTTTTCTATTTATTAAAAACATGTTGGGTGTTTCAGGTTCTCCATTCCATTTGGAAGTTTTTTAAGTGGCCCTTTGTGTCTCCTTTCCTGCAATTTAAATGATGTTTAAAAGATATTTGTCACAATTGACTGGATCTCCAACTCACCCTTAAAATGATCTCTTATTTAAATTTTGTCTGTGCACAGATTTTAGCCCAATTTTGCTCTTACCTCCTTCAAGTGTCCTGATTCTCAGTTATATCTCTACTGTCAAAGGTGGTGTCATTTTCCTAACATTTTGTTATCTCCACTTAATTGTCCACAACCATCAATTACTGATTTTTTTTTTGTTTTGTTCACACCCCTTCCCCTGCACCAGTCCCTTTTATTCTAACCACATCCCTGTGGCTCTAACTAATCTAGACAGTTATATTTTACTTTTTCCTGCTCCTGTCCGCTTGTATGCTATTTATGCACCCCCCCCCCACCCCCCTTTTCCAACTCCGTCTGTTGTTTTTCATGGTCTCTTGAATTGCATGTGGTGTTCAGATCGCGACTGTGCCTGCACAGATCTTACCCATCATTAACTAACCAGCCTCTCCCACTGAAACACACACAGCATAGCAGCACTGTTTTGGCACCATTCAGTGTTGCAGTGTTCCTGCAGGGTGCAGTGCTAAAGGCGTACCACAAGGTTCAATTTTTGGTCCAGTTTTGTTTGCTATATACATAAATGATATTAATGACTCTGCATCTACCTCAGACTGCAAAATTCACCTTTACTCAAAAATGCAAAATTCACACAATTTTATATTTCTCAGCTGATTCTGTTCAGGCTGCAGTAAGAAAGAGCTCAGATTTAATGCTTTACAGGCAGCATTATATAAGCACAAACTAGTTTCAAATGCCATGAAAACTAAATTCCTGCTGTTTTCCAGATCTCTAAATACTGATTTTAGTACTGTAAATATTACTACCCTGGAAGGATCCACCATTGAGAGAGTCACAAAATATAAATACCTTGGCATATGGCTGGATGATACAGTAAATAAACTAGTCAGCAGACAGAAGCTGGGTTATTTTATAGAAACAAGTCCTGTTTCCCCATGCACGCCAGAAAAAAAATAGTTGAAACAACTTCACTATTAGTGCTGAAGGGGATGTTGTCTATAAATATACTCGAAACGAAGGGAAACACATTGGTTGATTTTTATTTATGAGACACTCTCCGGTCATTTCCCAGAATACATCACTTCATTGATGAATGTAAACCGCAATAATTATCAGACTCGCTCTAGTGATTGGATCAGCTGCCAGGTTCCAAGATTTTTAACTGAACTGGGAAAATCTGCACACAGCTACAGAGCACCAGTGAGCTGGAATTCATTATATAGGAAACACTAAAACTCAACTTACTGATGTCACTCAGTCATTTTAAACATTTAATTTAAGTTTTACATTTACTTTTTATCTTATTTATTCTTATTTATTATTCTTATTTATTCTGAACTTATTTTAGTTCTTCTCTTAGTTTTTCATTTCCTTTTAATTTCTGTCATTGTTTTATTTTAGTTTGTATTATTGCTTATTTTTTATATTTATATTTCTTATAGTTTTTTCTTCATCTTCTTCATCTTCTTCTTATTATTATAATTATTACTATTATTATTATTATTATTATTATTATTATTATTATTATTATTATTAATGATAATAATACTTTTATTTTGTATCTATTTTTATCTTTTATTTACTGTTATTTTAATATGATTAAATGTAGTTATTATTTTGTAATTATAATTTGTATGCAATTATTTTCTTTGTCATTTCAATCCCTATTTTTGTAAATGCTCGGCTACCTTGAAAATTAGGGTTGCCCTCAATGTACTCCCGAGTAAAAATAAAGGATTGATTGATTGATTAATTAATAGTTCTACCAGGAATATGTCGCTGTTTGGTCAAGGCCCACAAGATCTAGTCTAATGCATTGCTCCCCCAGAATTAAGCTAATTCTTGTCCTTAATTCTGCCTCCCTCTTTTTAGTTGCTTTGTCCTGCTACCCATCTTATAATGCCTTTATTGAATTTATCTGCTTGCTCATGGACACCCACATATAAGCTTCTTCCTCTTGTTTACCTCTGTCCCCAATGTTCACTGTGTATCGATCTCTATCCCTACTGAACTGATACTCTTACTGTTTTCTATGATGTGTCTCCCTCAAACTTTAATTCACGAATGAAACCAGCCTCTCTCAGTCTACAGACCCAATTCAGTTGGCTCGATCAACTACACCCACCTACTCCACCTTGGACTCCTGCTCTCCCCTGCAGTGGGACTCTTCTGTTCTTTTTCTCTTACCCACCACTCCGTACACTCTACCACTTACACCTCTCACCGGAGCCCCGCTCACACACACTCATACACAAACACTCTCACTCCCTGTTACACACACACAATCACAGACTTCATCTAATACACAGTCTCTCATCTCACTGCCACACACAGACACACACACACTCTCACTCACTGCCTCAAACACATATCCTCTTACTCACTGTGATATTCAAAATTCTGCAGGCACTAAAATCGTGTACACATTTAATTTTACCCCGCGGACACAAGTAAGCAAAGCACACTGCTAAGCCATCCACTGTGTAAAGAAAGAAACTCAAAAAAGTACAAGAAACATTGCATGAAAAAGAATAATGCTTCTACATGCACAAAAGTAAAAAGGCAGATGAGACAGCTTCCGTGTGCAGCCATTCAGAAGATTCTTTTGTTTTTTAGGAGGCTCTGGTAGAGGACATCCGAAACAAATACAAAGCCCACAAGGGGAGAGGGAAAGGCAACTCATTTAAAAAATACCAACAGGACAAGTTCTGGAAAAGTATGGGATGCAATGTTTGGCTCAGAATCCATTGGGAAGATGAAAGAATGAGAAGAATGGGATGGTTAACTACAACTACCAGCGGAAGCGGAACAAAGGATTGGAGATTGTTTGTTAAGCAGAGTTAGATCTTGCTACACAAAGGGTGATGTAAGCCGCATCACAACTGGAAAGAGGCAACCCATCACTTGAAGTTTTTTGCACATGAAGTTTTTGGCTGAAGAAGAAAGCTCCATATCTTACTCACTATTCTGTTTGCTTTGACCTTTTTGAGCGGTTCATCCAACCCTGAGTAACCACGACACATGCATGTGCAAGATGCATGAGAATCTGGGTTTTATTTTGCAGAAGCTGTGCCAATTGAAAGTGATCAGCACCGTCAATCTGCATGACCTTGTGAAAGCCATCACATGTGACACAGAAAACATTAAGTGCATGTACAGAGAATGTTCTCAATGCAAGGACCTCTCTTGCCCAGCCTCTAGTCAGTACAATGCAGGAAGTCAAATGACTAATCTTCAGTGGGCAACAGTGGATAAGGAACACAAGAATAACCCCAATGGCAAAAAGAGTTCCAGACAACGCAAGAGGAACTGCTTGAACTGCCGAACCTGAAATTACAAGAAGACACACTTACCACCTCAATAATCAGTTTAGCCATGATTTTTACAGTGATGGCACATGCACTCAGTATAAATAGTGAGGGATTTTTTTCATGTTTTGTACTGATCTGTTCAAGTAAGGATTCACTGCTGGGACGTGGAACATCTCTGAGGTGAGCCATGGGGAAAGGTGCGCCAGATGTTGTCGGAGTATACCTGAAGAGGAGGGCTGACAGTCTTGTCAGCAAAGGGACAGACATTCCTGAAGCTGTAGGCTGTGTTGCATCAGGCAGTGACCCTAGCACAAGGAGAACTGACATACAGGGATGTTAGCTGCTTGTGCACAACCAAACAAAACCTGTGACTGGGTTAACCCAAATAATTTCATGTTCCGTAATCAACAGACGGCTCCCACAGCCATGGAAGTGCAGTGGCAGAAACCTGAAGTTGTTGGCAAATGGTGTGAAGTATGAGGGTGAACTATACCCTGGCGTCATCAAAGATACAAGTGAAACACATGTTGAGCTCCTTTGCATGCACAAAATCCGCAACAACAGGTTTTTCTGGCCAGCATGTGAAGACATGCTTTTACTGTGGTGTTACTGTAAACTACAAATGAACAGAAGTCACATTAAAGCAGTGTTTCTCAGCTCTGTTCCTGCATATTCTACTGCATATTCTCACTGTTCTGCATATTAGAGCTTTCTCTGCTTTAGAGGCACTTTAAATAATAAAGTAAGTGGAGGTATGATGTGTCTAATACACTGCTGGATATACATAATGATTGATTTGTGGTCTATACGGGGCTAAGAGATTTTAACAGGTAAACTCAATAAAGGATTGTTTATTAGCTGGATCAAGTGGAAAATACACAATTGTATGGCAGTGGTCAGGGTTAAGAAACTGTTTTTAACTACCAACATAAATAAATTACTGTACTAACTTCTGGCTATCCACTACATCCAGCTTATAACTAACTAGTTAGATAAATGGATTTTTGTTCATTATAACTTACAGTAAGTCTTGCAATCCTAAATTAATGAACACAATTTGAAAATGAAATAGTTATTGGCTGATCAGGCACATCAGGGCAAGTTAAACATTACATTTAGATTTTTTTCTCAAACTTTGATTACCTATCTATCTAATTCCAAATTTAAGCTAACTGACTACACACAAGCTGCAGTTTATTAATCACACAACAGGTTTGATCTGTGGGTTCTGATTGGGAGACAAGTATTTTTAACCAGCTCATCACAGTTTCTTTAGCTTAGAAACCTTGTAAAAAAATAAATAAAACTATCTGAGATTGACCAGTACATGTTTTGAATAGTTAAATATATGTGTTATTTATTTGTGATACAAAGTTGAAAAAAGATACAAAATTAAGTTTAATTTGGAAAGTTACAACAAGCAAATGGCACCCGTTCGGTGGAATGGCCCATATATATATATATATATATATATATATATATATATATATATATATATATATATATATATATATATATATATATATATATATATATATATATTATGCTGCAAATCTCACATTTAACCAAATCTGAAAGGTCACTGAAGAACTTTAGTCTCATTGTCATCTTCATAAAACCAGTTTGATGACAATTGCTTTGTGACATGGTACATTTCCATTCTGGAATTAGCTGTTAGATTGGATGGATAAACATTATCACCAACAGTAGAAAATACCCAGTCAATCAACATTTCTCTTTTGTACATAGTAATTTGATCTCTGCCTTTAACCCATCTGTGCAGTGAACACACAGTGAGCACATGTCCTGGAGCAATGGGTAGTCTATCTGTGGCACCTGTGCCATGTCAAAGGGTACACTGTAAAAAAAAAAAATTTTTTTTACAGTTTTTCCAAGTAAAATTTTTACAATATTTCCCTGTATTTCAAAATGACAGGCAAATGGTATTAAAATGACAAGAATAAATTGTCTATTGAAATGAGTCATGTGATTTAACATAAAAAATCTGTGTGAGTAAAATACATTAAATATCTGTTTTTTAACAAATTTTAGATGACAATTCAAACAATACTAACTGTAAAAATAAAGTCATATTTTGTGACAGAAAAAAGCTAAATTTTCTGTATTTTTACACTAAGTTAACATTTTAAAATGCAGATATTTTAGTAAAACACATACGCAATACTGTTATTAATTCATTTGAAAATGTATAATAGCAAGAAATTTTGTAGGCTAATAAAGAAATATTTTGTAATTTTGCAATTTTAACCACTATTTTACATAAAATACACTGGAAAAAATATGGAATTTACTACAATATAAAACTTATTTGTTAGTATTTGTGATTTTCTTCAGATCTGTGGAGTGTTAAAATCGAGATCCAGTGTGTAAAACTTCAGGTTTATTATTTTATAATGAATTACTATCCTATGGAAATTACAGTGTAGAGTGATCCCAAGTGCCAACTAAGAGATAATGGGAAATGTGTTTTCTATTGTCTAATAAACTATTAAAAAAGTACTCTGCTCTGAGTGTTGGTTCTCATTTTCTGGTTCTCACCCTGGTTATCTTGAGTGTTTGAGTGTTGCCCTGGCTGTCAGTCTCCCAGGGGTTAAATTTTTAAAAATATTTTTTGTGCAGTAAAAAACAGTGTTCTAAATATTTGAAGCAAAACACCATCCACAGTGCTGAGTAAATGAAGTAACAGAACAGCAATCAGAAATACTATTATTACTAAATATTTTATGTACTTTAATGATAACACTTCACAGACAGGTTTACTTTTCAGTTAAAAACAAATGTTTAAATCCACTTACATAGTTAAGTTTTGAAAAATAAATTATATATATATAAACACACACACACACACACACACACACACACACACACACACGTGTCATAATTTCCTTTGGCCATGAAAGTTATTGGAACACCAAAATTAAATTAATTGGATGGGCGAGTGAATACTAGAGGTGGGTGATGTGTCATTATTTCAACATTAAAATCTTCAAAATCAAATAAAACTTTTTTTCTGCTCACCCTGAATAATAACCTCAAGACCAATCGGACGTAAACATTCCTCTCAACAGCAAAAGTTCAGTGTAACAGTCAATCAACTGCAAACTTTCCCTCTAGTATTCACTCGCCCATCCAATTAATTTAATTTAGGTGTTCCAATAACTTTCATGGCCAAAGGAGTACAAAACCAAGCACCTAGGCATGCAGACTGATTCTACAAACATTTTTGATATAATAAGTTGCAGCGTGTTGAGAGCTTCATGGAATGGGTTTCCATGATCGAGCAGCTGGAATTAACTGAGATCTCAATTATTTGGATGGGTGAATTATTACTTTTGGCAATATAGTGTATAACAGGCTTGGGTAATCTAACCCAACAGTTTCAACAGACAATGATGACTATAATAGGAATAGACCAGTGTTTCTCAACCAGGGTGCCGCGGCCCCCCCCCCCCCCGTTAACTGGGGTGCCTTGACATCTCGCATATATTTAAAGGGTGACGTGATAGAAAAAAGGTTGAGAAACGCTGGAATAGACTATAGTAATTTTTTAATGTGTATTTTCTGTAGTAATATTCTGTACTTAAACTTGTTTATCATTGTTAAAGATAATTATTCTGTTTTTTAAAGAGTGTATGACACTTCTAGGAATTAAAATATGTTAAAAGTAAAACATTTCATGCAATTATAGGACAATTTCTTGTAATATGACTAATTATTCTGTTTTATAAGAAGCAAATTACACTTTTTAAGAAATAAAATATGTTAAAATTAAAAGATTGCATGTAATTATAGAAACATTTCCTGTAAAATGACGAATTATTCCATTTTATAAAGAGTGCTTGACCCTTTTTTAAGAAATAAAATATGTTAAAATTAAAAGACTTCATGGGCGGCACAGTGGCGCAGTGGGTAGCACTTCCGCCTCACAGCAAGACAGCCTGGGTTCGATTCTCGGCTGGGGCAACCCGGGTCTTTCTGTGTGGAGTTTGCACGTTCTCCCCGTTCTTCCTCCGGGTGCTCCGGTTTCCTCCCACAGTCCAAAGACGGCACGTTAGGCTGATTGGATGTCAGAAACAAATTGCCCCTTAGGTGTGAGTGTGTGAGTGAATGTGTCTGTTTGTCTGTCTGTGTCCGTCTGCCCTGCGATGGATTGGCGGCCTGTCCAGGGTGTATCCTGCCTTCCGCCCGATGCCGGCTGGGATAGGCTCCAGCACCCCCCCGCGACCCTTAATGGATAAAGCGGTTGATAATGACTTGACTGACTAAAAGATTTCATGTAATTATAGAAAAAGTTCTTGTAAAATGACTAATTATTCCATTTTATAAAGAGTGCATGACACTTTTTTAAGAATTAAAATATGTTAAAAGAAAATCATTTAATGTAATTAAAGGGCAAAATTACAATAATAGACGTTGATTACAGTAAATACAATAACTGTTTTTTTACGGTTTATGTATGTTTTAAAAATTACACAATTTTTCTGTTTTTTTACACTTTTTTTTTACATCTGTAGCCGGTCGCTGTCGGGCAGACTAAACCATTTTGCGCCTCCAGGAGGGGCCCCCCACAATGTCCAATATGTTGAGAGGACTGTGACTACAGTTCATTCTCTCAGTTGATGTTATCAATATATTTGATAGATTAATTAATAAATAGTTAATTGTAGGGCCCAATTCAATTATAAAAATATCACAAAAAAATAAATCAGGATTTTTATGGGCCCCTCTCCCTACTCAGGCCCTGCGTAGTCAGGTCCACTTTTCCCCCCACTACCACACCCATGGCTCAAACAGTGTCCCTATAGTTATGCACATAAAAAAGTTATATTCTCAATTAATTAAGTTTAGTAAAGGTTTGTTGTAGCACACAACAAGTAATATTTAATTAACTTCACTGCAGTGTTCATTGCTAATAAAGAATTTCAAGATTTAAGTATGACTAATTGCCTTTTTGATTACACCTTCAATAAAAACCCCACAAAAAACTACCACTGCTATGAGTGCCCCGCTCACAGGTGTTGGCCTGTGCTGGACATGGCCCAGAGGAGCGGTGGTTGGCGTCCCTTATTTTAAATTCTAAAAGGTGCAACCCTACCTCTAACACACACACACACACACACACACAGTGAAAACAATCCGTCCTGATGCTGATTGGAAGTTTTTAGCTGTTATTTGATTGGCTATAATTGCCCTAAAGATTGACAGCCACTCTCTGGCCCCACCCACTTCTGGCTAAAGTGAAAGTAAAGCAGATTTCAGTTGTTGCAGAGTTTCTCTCCCTCGAGTAAAGATGGGTTTATCTATCTGCATTTATCTGTCAGGACTCTTACTATCCTGTTCCGGTAGGTGATATTTAAACATGGCTTTTTTCTGCTGTAATTTATATCAGCGCTGTAAAAAGAGACAGAGCAAAGGATCATCCCCTTAAATCCTATCTTAACTTTTGCCTATAACACTGTCATTACAGCTTAGTATATGGAAAGAAAGTAGAGTTACAAAATGAGAAAAACATCCAAAATAAGTAGTAAACAACTGTAGTTGTGAATTAATCAAAATCCATGTAAAAATTTCAAAACTGTACACTTTATTCACAGTGGAGGACAAAATAGAATATAATGTTTTTAAAATGTGTTTTGTTTTCATTTGGAAAAGAAAAGAAATAAAAGAAATATGGTTTACATATGTTTATGGTTACATATGCGGTTTATAATCCAAGAGCACTGTTTTTCTGTATAACAAGGAAAGTAAAAGCAAACTTTGCCACACAAAGAACCAGTTGGTCTACCCGACCGAACAGGCAACGCCCAGTGCCTAGACTGCTTGTCATTCCATAACAAAAATACCATGTACATCAGTAACAAAATTTGGAGGTTATAAATGTTAGTCTGTTGACCTGGTTTTATTTTCTCTTAGGGCTCCATGTTTTAGGTCCTACTGATCCTCTGACTGTAAGGTTGGGGGGTTCACTGATGCTACCCTGTTCTACTGAAACCCTCATACCCCTGGAGGAGCTGGAGGTGGAGTGGATGAGAACTGACTCTGAATCTTTAGTGCATTTATTCCAAGATGGAGAAATTCGACCAGAGTCTCAGAACCAGGCTTACAGTGGAAGAGCCAGTTTCTTTACTGAGGAGATCAAGCACGGAAACTTCTCCCTCCTGCTCACAAATATAACCACTGAAGATGCAGGAGTTTACAACTGTTCTGTTCACAGACAAGATGAATCTGCTCAAACTTCAGTTCAAATAAAGGAGATCGGTGAGTGGTATACTTTTATTTGTCGCACAGTATAAAAATGTTAGTATATAATATGAGCTGTAAAACGCACTGCACAGATCATACTACAAAAATTTAGCTCACTTTTGACCCGATTTTTCAGAGCCGACAAATTGCCTGCATCAGATTTATTTTGTTTGCTTTTTTTTTGCTATATATTTTAAAAACATCAAAGCACAATGCCAACATGCTTTTCAATACCACTCCTGGTGAAACCAGCAGGGAAATACAGTGATCTATGAAGGTATATGGTAGCGCTCATTTCTCTTCTCCAGGTCACAATTTGAGAAAGTAATATTTTGTTCAGTGTTGTAAAATGCTGCTCTCTGCTGGAGACACGTGCGCCTCTGCCTTGGTCACAAATTTAATAAAATGTAATATAACTTAGATCAGTTAAATAAGCTTAAGATGAGTAAGGATAGTTAATCAGACATTGTCAATATATAAAGGATAGTTTGAGATTTTGGTGTGCTGTTTCCATTATTTGAAAGTTTCAGTGTCAGTTAGCCAGTGTGTTTGTTCTTTCCTGCATTGACCATCACAGAATTTTAATGGCCTCTCTCACTGTTTGTCATTCAATTCAGTGTTTTTTTGGCCAGCTTGGGGCCAAAATATCAATATATATATTTTTCCAATAGTCTTATTTAATCATGAGATATTCTGTTTACATGCACTGAAACTGGAGCTTACCTAGCTAATGTACATCTTTACCATACCTCAAGTTCTCTCTCAGGTACACAGAACCTGTTATGTCCTGGGTCGTCCTGGGTCACCCAGGAACAAGCCCACAGTCGCTTCTTCTTTTTTTGTGTGGTTCTTTGGAGCACAAAACTGATAACATCACACAGAATGCTTCTGTAGCCATGGATGTCAGATTCTTTACTCCTCTTCCACGATGACCTACGAAGTACGAGGCTATACTACAGGACTGCTTCGGCTGCCTAGACTGGCAGGTCTTCATGGAGGCTGCTGAGTGTGAGGGAGAGCTGGACCTGTTTGATTAATCAAATCAAATTAAATTTATTTGTATAGGTTTTTTTTTACAACTGGTGTTGTCACAAAGCAGCTTTACAAAAACGTGATCACAGGACAAAGAATCAGGCAAAACATTAAACATAGAAAATACAGAATACAGAACCCCCAGTGAGCGCGGAGGCAAGGAAAAACTCCCTCAGAGCTGCAGGAGGAGGAAGAAACCTTGGGAGAAGAAAGACTCACATTTAAGGGGGGACCATCCTACCACTGGTCAAATTAAAATTTAAAAAGTCTTTATACATCCACATAGGTTTTATATGTTCAAGAGTATAGCAGCACCACTAATGAAAGCAGTTACAGTTCATGAGAGAGCCTGAGGGTCCAACATCCATCGGTATCGGGTCAGACAGGTGGGCAGTCAGTAACTCGGAGGAAGGCAGAGAGATGGATTGATTTGACTGGTTTTATGGAGAACAGAAAATATGATATATTACTAGAGTGTGGCAAATGACTCCGGCAGAACTGAATAAAACAGCCTAACTAAAGGCAGAGAGCCAGAAGGTAACATAGACATGGAGGCTCCCTGAAACACTGGCATCCACCCACTCCACCGTCCACAAACCTGAGTGACCATGTGCAGTGGGAGAACAACAGCACCAGCATCTCAGTTTACCCACAATTCCCTCTGTCCATGAACCCCTGGATCTGCAGCCTTATCTAAAGGAAAAAACATTAAATACCAAAAGCTAAACTAAACAAGTAAGTTTTCAGTCTAGACTTAAAGATTGAGACTGTGTCTGAGTCCCGAACATATTCGGGGAGATGATTCCAGAGTTGAGGCGCTTTATAAGAGAAAGCTCTTCCTCCTGCATTCCTCCTCTGAATTCTGGGAACTACTAAGAAACCAGCACCCTGAGATCTAAGTAATTGTGGTGGTTCATAATAGGAGATGAGGTCTCGTAAATACTCAGGAGCGAGCCCGTGTAGGGCTTTATACGTTAACAGGAGAATTTTATAGTCTATGCGGAATTTGACTGGAAGCCAGTGCAGTGCTGATAGTACTGGACTAATATGATCAAATTTCCTAGTTTTAGTAAGGACCCTGGCTGCAGCATTTTGAACTAGCTGAAGTTTATTTAAGTTACTGCCGGAACATCCAGACAGTAGCGCATTACAATAATCTAGCCTTGAGGTAATGAAGGTATGGACTAATGTTTTTGCTTAATGCAGGGATAGGGCATTTCTTAGCTTGGCAATATTATGGAGGTGTAGAAAAGCTGTTCTAGTAACATTAGATATGTGTTTATCAAATGCTAGGTCTGAATCTATGATAAGATTTTTAGCTGCTAAACCAGGTGTGATGGAGAATTTGGCCAGATATAACATTAAGTCTGATCATTTTTTTGTAGCAGCTTTGGGGCCTAATAGGAGAACTTCTGTTTTTATCACTATTTAATAGGAGGAAGTTGTGTGATGATGATTTTACATCTTTTACACAATCCTTGATTTTCTTTATTCTTAGTTTGTCATCAGGTTTGGCGAAAAATGAAAATTTACGTCATGTTTTCTAATAACTTTGCCCAGTGGGAGCATATATAATGTAAATGATAACGGTCCTAATGTAGAGCCTTGTGGAATTCCATATCTTACCTTAGTATAAATTAAAGACATCTTTATCCTCACAAACTGATAGCGATCGGTTAAGTATGATTTGAACCATGATAAAGCAGTTCCAGTTACACCAACCATGTTCTCTAATCTTTCTAAAAGGATAGTATGATCTATTGTATCTAAGGCTGCGCTCAGATAGAGAAGTACCAGTAGGGAAACACAGCCTTGGAAGATGGCAAGAAGCAGATCGTTTGTTATTTTATTACTTGGATTTGTGCATGAATTGTTCATTAAATGTCTCCTGATCTTCATCTAAGTCACAACAATAGACAAAGACAGTCTGCTTAAACTAATACCGCAAAAAAAAACATGTTTGCATTGACTTTATTGAACAAAACTTTTTATGTGAACCCCGAGGCTAATGACTTTTCTAAGAGCTAATTGGAGCCAGAATGTGATAAGATTGGATGTGTTGGTTAAAGCTGCCCTGCCCTATAAAAAACACAAAAAGGGTTATAAAAGTATATCTAAAAGCCTTGATGTTCATGTGTCCACGGTAAGACAGACGGTCTACAAATGTACAAATGGTGAAAGTTCAGCACTGTTGCTACTCTCCCTAGGCTTGGTTGTCCTGTAAGGATGACTGCAAGAGCACAGCACAGAATGATCAATGAGGTGAGGAAGAATCCTAGAGTGTCAGCTAAAGACTTACAGAAATCTCTGGCACATGCTAGCATTTTTGTTGACAAATCTACAATAAGGAAAGCATTAAACAAGAATGGAGTCTATGGTAGGACACCACGGAGGAAGCCACTGCTGTCCAAAAACCACATTGCTGCACATTTGAAGTTTGCAAAAGAACACCTTGATGTTTCACAGCAATACTGGCAAAATATACTGTGGACAGATGAAACCAAAAATGAGTTGTTTGGAAGGAACAAACAACACTATGTGGGGAGAAAAAGGGAAAAAGGCACAGCACACCATCATCAAAACCTCATCCCAACTGTGAAACATGGTGTAGGGGCATCATGGTTTGGGGCTGCTTTGCTGCATCAGGGCCTGGATGAATTGCCATCATCAATGGAAAAATAAATTTGCAAGTTTACAAAGACATTTTGCAGGAAAACCTAAGAGTCCTGACCTCAACCTAATTGTGATGCTGTGGCATGACCTCAAGAGAGCGATTTACAACAGATATCCCAAGAATATTGCTGAAATAATATTTCCTCCTGACTGTTGTGCAGGTCTGATCTTCAACTACAGGAAATGTTTGATTGAGGTTTTTGGTGCCAAATGACTGTCAACCAGTTATCTAAAGGTTAACATACTTTTCCCCCCCCTCACTGTGAATGTTAACAGGTTGTGTTCAATAAAACCATGCAAACATATATTTTTGTGTGGTATTAGTTAAAGCAGACTGTGTTTGTCTATTCTTGTGACTTAGATATGGAAATACAGTTTTGTTCCACCTCATGTACCAATGTGATATTAAATGACAATAAAGTCTCTTTGAATTCTTGAATTCATGCCAGGACAAGGACGATGATTGGTCCATGTCTTACCAATATGTAGTGTTGCCAGTTCCCCGATTAAGACATGAAACAAATATGACTGCTTAATCTGACATAACATAATGAACATTGCGAGAGACAAAAATGTTGTGTAGTCTGAGTTTAGCATTAGGAGTATTTCAATCTTTTTAGTAACACATATGCTATAAAGTATTGCAGAGGATTGTCTTGCAATACATTAAGTATCAGACAGTTACAGTATTGTGATATCATTTGAGAAATGAATGTAAGAATATTGTAAGTGAGATGACCTTTGATTCCCACCCCTAGTATGAACTCATTTTAGATTCTGACATGCCCGAGCACAATTGCCCCCTCTCCCCCTCTTCTATATCAATGAGGAATAGTATAAGTGAAAATACTTTTTTGTGGCTTATTAAGATGGGTTTTGAGCAGCGGTGATTGCTCTAAGACTGCAAGGGAAGCTCAGCTTCCCCTAAAATGTAAAAAAATAAGTGATTAAATATATACTGTTGTGTGTACATGTCACTGATTAAATATGCGCTACAGCGTGCTGAACTTAGTTCAGAATCAGCTTCTTATCACTGGTAACGCCGCGGCTTTCCTCTCACTCATTCCCGCAGCGCTGCTTTAAACAGTGCACAGACTTCAGTAGCGGAGCAAAGCGCGCGGCGAAACAAGACGAGTCATTGGATAAACGCTGGGCTTTTCCCGCCCATCGGACGCTCAGCGTCTCTGGGGGTCTATGGAGCAGTGGGCTGGCCTCGGTCGGCCCGGACGCTCAGCTTCTGCGTGATGATTGGATGATCTGTCTGAGGCGGAGTCCCTTTTTGATTGACAGCAAAATAAGCGAATCAGCGATCTTTTAGTGTAAAAATCTGTGATGGGAGCATTTTCATTCTGTTCTGAGTTAAACCTGAGACTTTCCTAATCCTTATAGCAGCATTTTCTTTACTAAAAACGACTAGCGACAAATCGAGCTTCTATTTCTGGTGCTTTTCTGATTAATTTGGTGTAAAATGTGGGAAAAGTAACAGGTATTTTCAGCTGTTCTGGTATGATAAAGTGAGCTGGCTGACTGGAAGTGCTGTAACAAATAAAATGTACTGATGGCCATTCTTCTTGATGAAACTATCTCAGGACATAAATGAACAGGGGCCAGTATTAAGTATTGTGTTATCATTAAAAAATAATTTAAATAATTTAAATCAATAAAGGGATTATTCAAGGAAATTAAAACTGTCCAAAAAGGAAATAAATTTACCTGCATTTTTTCCTTTACCAACTTTAAAGATTTTGCGTAATGTTGTTTTTTTTTAATGATCATTTTGTGTTTATTCATGTCATAGCATTTTTTTTTGTAATTGTTCAATGTAAAGAATGGGTACCTTTTTGTTGTGTAGTGAAAACTACATACAGTATGTTAAGATGTAGGCCGAAATTGAGCTTCCCCTCCTTAAAAGACCAGCATCCGCCACTGGTTTTGAGGACACTGATACACAGCTATTGCACATGCCTAATAGACTGATTATGTTATTCAGTAATGGGAGAGCACTTTTACCAAGGTTTTTGCACTAGTGTGCCGAGTTTTGTTTCTTAGTTGCATCAGTACAAATGTTGTGCTGATAAAACAAAAACAGTTTTACAGGTTCCCACTGATCATATAGGCAATATTGACTTGGAAACGATTAACTAACAATCTGTTCCACATAAAGTTATTTATTAAAAGCACAATTCTACAAGAAAGTTTTATTTACAACTTTTTTAATTTAAAACATATCAAGATAAATTAAATAAAAAGAAAATCAAATACAAGTGTTTTAAGGGTTTCAAACTGAACATGTCATGACTAAATGTCTTATGTACTATTCTCCATAGAAGTCACATGCCCCTTGGATGGCCAACTCATGTAGTTTGTCCTACTCACTACAGGGGTATGGTGTCATAAAGTCGGGGGTGCAAAAATACCAGGTGAAAAAAATTAATTAGCGTGTTTTAACATTTTGTGTGCAAATAAAAAGGGGAATCATGTGCACACTGAAAAAATATTGCTCTTAAGCTTAATTCTTCTGTTTGTTTCTCTCAAATTGTCCTCAGAGTTACCTGAAGGTGTTGTTTTTATGAGTTCTTTGCGATCAAGTTTTAAAAGAGGTGGTTTTGACACTTTGGGGGCAGGGTCAGAGTCACCTTCCTCAGGATGCTATTGGCCATCTCCAGGGTTTGAGGGATTTTTTTGCTTGCGAAATTCACATTTGCACTCGCTGGAAGTTAATATACACATGCAACATGTTAAAACAAGCTGGTTAATTTTTTTTGGCATTGATGCGACACCATACAGGTTAGTGCTGGATGTTATGGCCACAATTTAGATTTTGACCATATTTTGATCGAAGGTTTTCTTAGTCCACATAAAAAAAGGGATGTTCTTTATTGTTCTTGGTATACAACTGTACAAGCTGTACGAGCTGTTCTGAGTACTTTTAATATGAAACTTACAATAGCAGGTTAGCAAAAATTGTTAATTGGCAATGCTAACTGTTTTCTGAGATGAATTAATAGCTAATGCTTTATAACAGATGGATGGCACCTTGCTGGTTAGATTAGTAGGTTCTGGGGTTTGATAACAGATGGATGGCACTGTGCTGGTTAGATTAGTAGGTTCTGGGGTTTGATAACAGATGGATGGTGCTGTGCTGGTTAGATTAGTAGGTTCTGGGGGTTTGATAACAGATGGATGGCACTGTGCTGGTTAGATTAGTAGGTTCTGGGGTTTGATAACAGATGGATGGTGCTGTGCTGGTTAGATTAGTAGGTTCTGGGGGTTTGATAACAGATGGATGAAGCTGTGCTGGTTAGATTAGTAGGTTCGAGGGTTTGATAACAGATGGATGAAGCTGTGCTGGTTAGATTAGTAGGTTCTGGGGGTTGATAACAGCTGGGTGGCACTGTGCTGGTTAGATTAGTAGGTTCTAGCAGGAAAACTCTAGAAACAAAGTGCAGCAAGAAAGATTTAATCCCAATAAACACGTATGACAATTAGTAATAGTGAATATAGTGTATATAGAGTCTTTGGCGAAAGCCCCGTCGAAGCCCAGGTCCGCAGCGTCTGGAACCTCGCAGATCCTGCCGTACTTGTACGGCGGGGGCGGAGCCTATCCCCTGGGCAACCGGCGGGACCGAACTGGAGGCGGTGGGGAAGGAGGAGGGTGAAAACGTATGTCAGCGTCTGCAAGCAGGGGAGAACAGGTATGAGGGAGGTCTTTTAAGGACAGGTGGGAGTTGGTGATTGGCTGAGAAAAGTGGCGTGATTTCGAGTTTCCCGCTAGAACCTACGCAGAGCTTTCAGTTCTAGCAGGAACACTCTAGAAACAAAGTGCAGCAGAAAGATTTAATCCCAATAAACACGCATGACAATTAGTAATAGTGAATAGAGTGTATATAGAGTCTTTGGCGAAAGCCCCATCGAAGCCCAGGTCCGCAGCGTCTGGAACCTCGCAGATCCTGCCGTACTTGTACGGCGGGGGCGGAGCCTATCCCCAAAAATATAAAAAGATATAATTACCCACAGGAGGATCCTTTACCTGGTTCACGTATTCTGGAAGGAAAACAGTTATAAACAAGCTTGAATAATGTGTTCAAGATTAAAGTGTTATTTGCTGAGTACGTGTGCATTACAGTAGTTGCGCTCATGTTTTGATAGCATACATTTATTAGGTTCGTTGTATACAAAGTACTTGTATACACTGCTTGAGGCTATTTTAGAAGCGTATGATAAGCGTAACGTTGACGTGATCAGCATGAGAAAACACTGCGGACTAACAATACATTAAGCGTTTGAGGGGCACAACTTTTGGACGCCGTCGTAGCAAAACGCGGACTACGAGTCCAAAGGGAATAAGAGCGGGCACGGCCCGCTGTGCAGCAAAACGCGGACTACGAGTCCAAAGGGTATAAGAGCGGGCACGGCCCGCTGTGCAGCAAAACGCGGACTACGAGTCCAAAGGCTATAAGGGCGGGCACGGCCCGCTGTGCAGAAAAAACTCAGACTATGAGTCTAATGAGCATAGGAACGGGCACGGCCCGTGTTGATATCTAGGAGCATAAGGAGTAGGATATTTGAGCGAGCGCGAGCTGTCGTGGCAGTACGTTATAACAGTATATTCATTTGACGTCTGTATAAAAATCTTACAACCACCTCCAGTTGTTTGCAATTAAATAGATATATTAAATAGATATATAAATAAATAGATATATATGTACATAAATTACTTACTCAGACATCAGGTATCCCGAACAAGATGGGTGAGGGTATAAGAGCGAGCACGGCTCGCGACTGCAGCAGCGCGGACTACGAGTCCAGTGGTTATTAGAGCGGGCACGGCCCGCGATCGCAGCAGCGCGGACTACGAGTCCAGTGGTTATTAGAGCGGGCACGGCCCGCGATCGCAGCAGCGCGGACTACGAGTCCAGGGTTAATAGAGCGGGCACGGCCGGCGATCGCAGCAGCGCGGACTACAAGTCCAGTGGGTATTTAGAGCGGGCACGGCCCGCGATCGCAGCAGCGCGGACTACGAGTCCAGGGTTAATAGAGCGGGCACGGCCCGCGATCGCAGCAGCGCGGACTACGAGTCCAGGGTTAATAGAGCGGGCACGGCCGGCGATCGCAGCAGCGCGGACTACGAGTCCAGGGTTAATAGAGCGGGCACGGCCCGTGATCGCAGCAGCGCGGACTACGAGTCCAGTGGGTATTAGGGCGGGCACGGCCCGAGAATTAAAAGACTTTCCATTATCATTGACTGCTATAACATTTTACTGATGATTGTTATTAGACACCTTGTAAGTCATGATGCGAACAAAGCAAATATAACAGGGGAAGCGAAATTAATGCCAAAACAAATGTCAGGAAGCACCAAATGCAGAACCAAGGACAGACTGTCCTTGGAGAACACCCCCAAAACCAAAGGACCAGGGAAAGTAACATCAGCACAAACCATAAGACATAAAGCAACGACAAACCGGATGGGATACTTAACATTGAGGCACGTAATTTGCACAGCAGTACGTCAAAGCAACCCGTGATCGGTAAATGCGCAAAACTTCGGCCACTAAAAAAGTTCTAAGGCAATAGCAACCGCTGCCCACGGCGTTGATTAATATGTTAAAACACGGCATCGTAAAAGTAGAAATTCTGCAAGAAAGGTACATGCCAATCATAAAACAAAACATAGCACAGGCAACACAAAATTAACCCAATAAAAGGCAGCAAATCACCAGAATTAGACCAGGTACGCAGTCAGTGCAGTCCACGAATCACGTAATCGAGAACCTGTGCAGTACTGTACATCCGAGTGTTTCATATACAAGCAGCATCGGACACGAGTCCAATCAAGCAGCGGAGCGGGCACGGCCTGAGACAATAAACAACGCAGACAGCGAGTACAGTAAAGCATTAGAGCGGGCACGGCCCGAGACAATAAACAACGCGAACTGCGAGTACGGTAAAGCATTAGAGCGGGCACGGCCCGAGAACAATAAACAACGCGAACTGCGAGTACGGTAAAGCATTAGAGCTGGCACGGCCCGAGATAATAAACCACGCGGACTGCGAGCCAGTAAAGCATTAGAGCGGGCACGGCCCGAGATAAACAACGCGGACTGCGAGTACGGTAAAGCATTAGAGCTGGCACGGCCCGAGATAATAAACCGCGCGGGGCTGCGAGCCAGTAAAGCATTAGAGCGGGCACGGCCCGAGATAACAAACAACGCGGACTGCGAGTACGGTAAAGCATTAGAGCTGGCACGGCCCGAGATAATAAACCACGCGGACTGCGAGCCAGTAAAGCATTAGAGCGGGCACGGCCCGAGATAACAAACAACGCGGACTGCGAGTATAGCAAACCATTAAAGCGGGCACGGCCCGAGATAAGAAACCGCGCAGACTGCGAGCCATTAAAGCATTACAGAGCGGGCACGGCCCGAGATTATGAACAACGCAAACTGAGAGTACGGTAAAGCATTAGAGCGGGCGCGGCCCGAGATAATAAACAACGCGGACTGCGAGTACAGTAAACCATTAGAGCGGGCACGGCCCGAGATAAGAAACAACGCGGGCTGCGAGTACAGCAAAGCATTAGAGCGGGCACGGCCCGAGATAATAGGCAGCGCAGAAAGCGAGACATTAAAGCAGTAAGTAGAGCAGGCACGGCCCGAGACAATAAGCAGCGCGGAAGCGAGTACAGAAAAGCAATTGAACGGGTACGGTCCGAGATAAGAAGCAGCGCAATAGGCACTTGCGACGAGCAAAACAGCTGCATAACAATGCTTTATAATAAAAAACGTATTACAACCAATTATGAGATTTACAAAATAGCGCCACTTCGACAAAATAACTTAAAACGAATGAAACAGTCAATACAATCACCCAATACGAAAAAGTATTAAAGCAGCTCCATAACAAAAAGTGCCACAATACAAATATCAAATACAGTGCTTCTAAATTAATGTGTAAAATACGAAGGTATATAAAATGGAGAAAACGGCACCCATAATAGAGCCGGTTCCAATAGGTGACTTCGAAGAGTCGGCTCCTGAGCCGGATCGATCGCGAACGACACATAAATAACATTCAGCAACAGTATAGCCCAAGACCGATAAACGAACCATAGGAGTGTCGCAAGAATGAGATCACAACGAACGAGGATTAACCAAGTACACTAAGTTTATTTATCATCGATCAAATTAGGTTTTGGTGCTGCATGAACGAAACACTTTGCAAGCAGTGCCTGAAGGGTCAGCTCCACCGAGGCGTGGGCGTGTTTGTGTGGACAGTAGGAAGGGAGCAGGCTATCAGCGCCACATTGCTGGTTCAATAAAAAACCCAAGTTAATGTCGAGCACTAAACGTAAGCAACACAAGCAGGCGTGCGGAGCGGCAGAAACGTAAAAAACGGAGGGCGGGCGCGGGGCTAAAACTATCGGGTGCCAGCAGGAGCGGGTTTAAAAACAGCCATCCAGCCCAGACTGCTCGAGCGAAGCGTACAAACTCAGCCACAGGCACCGGACAGAGCCGTGGAAAACGCAGAAACACCAAGCAACTATCCGAACACCGCCGAGAAAAGCCTCAGCACTAGACCAGAACGCCACAGAATCGACACTGAGCCGAAACAACCAGCACGATTCAGCACACGGCTGCGAGCCGAGACAAAGCATAGGAGCAGCAAGCCTCGAAGGCAAGCGCGACTCGGTCACGTGATCCAGCAAACAGGAACCCAGACCGCCAACAGCAAACACAGCGAGGATCCAACCAAAACGCCAGCGACAGAACAGAGAGCAATACAAACCAACATGGATCCTACGAGCAGGAAATCGAGCCAACTACGAACGAGCAGCCACGCAGACGGTCGAAAACGGCAAACTGAGAGCAAGGTAATGACAAATGGCAGAAACACCATGAAGCCACGCGGCAACGACCGGCGCCCGAAAACGTATGTCAGCGTCTACAAGCAGGGGAGAACAGGTATGAGGGAGGTCTTTTAAGGACAGGTGGGAGTTGGTGATTGGCTGAGAAAAGTGGCGTGATTTCGAGTTTCCCGCTAGAACCTACGCGGAGCTTTCAGTTCTGGGGGTTGATAACAGATGGATGGCACTGTGCTGGTTAGATTAGTAGGTTCTGGGGTTTGATAACAGATGGATTGGGCTGTGTCGGTTAAATTAGTGGGTTCTGTGGTTTAATAACCGATAGATGGTGCTGTGCTAGTTAGATTAGTATATTTTGGGGTTTGATAACAGATGCATGGTGTTGTGCTGCTTCGATTAGTAGGTTCTGGGGTTTTATACTAGATGGACGGAGCTGTGCTGGTTAGATTAGTAGGTTCTGGGGTTTGATAACAGATGGATGGAGCTGTGCTGGTTAGATTAGTAGGTTGTGGGGTTTGATAACAGATGCATGGTGTTGTGCTGCTTCGATTAGTAGGTTCTGGGGTTTTATACTAGATGGACGGAGCTGTGCTGGTTAGATTAGTAGGTTCTGGAGTTTTATATATCAGATGGATTCAGCTGTGCTGGTTTGATTAGTAGGATCTGGGTTTGATAACAGATGGATGGAGCTGTGCTGGTTCTGGGGTTTGATAACAGATAGATGGTGCTGTGCTGGTTAGATTAGTGTAAGGGCTGGTGCCCGATCGAGGCGTCCTCCAGGGCATCGGAGGGCGCGCCAGGCCAGCGCCGAGGGTTAATTGGCTTATTATCAACACCTGCTTTCAACAGCTTATAAGCAACGCCAACTAGCCACTCGGCGCTGGATCTTTGAAGCTCGTGAGAGCGAATCTATGCCGGTTTTCCGAGCGAGCCCCGGCTCTTTATCTCTATCCCTTTCTCCCTTCGAGTTGGTGGAGCTGTGTAGAGCAGTGAGCTCCACAGCCGCCATCTACCTGTCTCTAGTTTGGTGGAGCAGAGCAGTGTGCTCTCCTTTGCCGGCCCTCTCGAGTCTCTGTGTGTGTGTGTGTCTCTCACTGCGAGGAACGCGGCTTGTTTACCTTCTCTCTCCCGCGCTGTTCCTCCCCTCTCTGGTGGAGCAGAGTTTAAATCCATAAGCACCTCAGTTTAGTTTTGTTTTCGTTGGAAGCCCCTTTTGTTTAGTTAATCCTTAACCTCGTCTCATAAGAGGAAGCCGCTTCCAGGCAAGCCTTAGTTTACGTTTTCTCTCCCCCTCTCTCACTCACGCTCGGCGCGAGGTTTGTTTTCACTCTTGTTTTCACTCTCCGCCCATTTTCGTTGCTCCGCCCCTTTCGGCGGAGGCCCTTTAAAGGGCGATTAAAGCGGCCGCATCCCAATCCGCTCGCTGGTGCAGCGGTTAGAGCACTGGGCTGCGACCGCGACAGCCTGGGTTTAATCCCCGCGTGGAGCGGGGTTTAATAAGGACTATATACATATAATATTATTTTATTATATTATATATCCTATTAATATATATATATTAACGATTATATATTATTATTATTATTATTTCCCTTTTTTCTTGGGTTTGCCTGCTTTGGATTCTACAACCTTCTGGGCTGGAGAGCTACCGCTCCCCACCCATTACAGAAAGATCCAGCCCCAACATGGATCCAGCAGAGCAGTAAGGTCTCGAGCAGGTAAAGGCCGCCCTGGGGAACCAGGGGGCAGCTATTGGGAGGCATGAACAGACCCTGCGGCAGATTCTAGACCAGCTGCAGGGGCTAGCTAATATTTTGGCACACAATCTGCCACACCCCACATCCAGCCCCCCGAAGTCTCCAGGGGGAGCATGTTGTGGCTGAGCCACCCACAGCGCATTGGGTCGAACCCCCACTACCTTCCCCTATGCGCTACGGGGGTGAACCAGGAGGCTGTAGGGGATTTCTCCTACAATGCTCACTCGCTTTCGAGCTTCTCCCTTCCCGCTTTCAGTCAGAGCGTGCCAAAGTGGCATACATTGTCTCCCTCCTCTCTAGAAGGGCGTTAGCATGGGCTACCGCAGTCTGGGAACACCAGCCAGGATTTTGCTCCACTGCTGCGCTGCTTGCCACCGCCCTTTCGCAGACATTCGATCTTCCAGTCCGAGGAGAGGAGGCAGGGACCCGCCTCCTTAACCTACGTCAGGGTAGGGGGTCGGTGTCTGAGTATGCCATCGAATTTCGTACGCTCTCGGCTGAAAGCTGGTGGAACTCCAGTGCTCTGATTAGCGCATTCCACCACGGTCTCAATGAGGACCTCAAGGACGAGCTCGCCCACCGCGACCCCCCAATGTCTCTTGATGTCCTCATTGAGCTAACCCAGAGACTAGACAATCGCCTCAAAGAGAGGCGTCGGGCTCGAAATTCTAAAGTCCGACCTTTGCAGTTGGGGCATACCCGCCTACCCAGGCAGGAGCGCGAAGCTCGGATGCGGGAGGGTCGGTGCCTCTACTGTGGGGTTTCAGGGCACCAGCGTGCCAGCTGCCCCGAGCTATCAGCTAAGAGCTGACACTTGCCAGTGGAAGCGGGATCCACTACAGGTCAACCAGGGCCCCCGCGTACTCAAGGGGTCTTCCTAGATGTGACGTTGGCATGGGGGGCTTCCGAGGTTTGCCTCTCTGCCTTTGTGGACTCTGGAGCAGCAGGAAACTTCCTTGATGCTGCTGTAGCTAAGAGGCTGGCCCTGTCGCTGGTACCCCTACAGGAGCCTTTGCCTGTAGCAGCCATCAACGGGCGGTCGCTGGAGCCAGGGGTGGTGTCTCATCAGACACGCCCCCTCAGGCTGCAAGTCTGGTCTCATTCAGAGGAGATAGCACTATACATCATTAATGCCCCTGACTTGCAGCTTATTCTGGGTTTTCCTTGGCTCCAGAGACACAACCCCGCGTTGACTGGCTGACTCGCTCGGTTCTGGCGTGGGGCCCAGCCTGCCGGGCCTCCTGCCTTCAGCCCACAGGACCACTAAAGGCATGAACCTCGATCCCGCAGGTCCCGATCTCTCTCGGGTACCCTCTGAATACCAGGACCTCCGGGTGGTGTTCAGTAAGAAGAAGGCCCAAATACTTCCTCCCCACTGTTCCTGTGATATGGCCATCGACCTCCTCCCTGGGGCTAGTCCCCCCAGGGGAAGGTTGTTCTCCCTATCGGGCCCCGAACGCCGGGCAATGGAGGAATATATCCAGGAGGCCCTTGCCTTGGGATTTATTCGGCCACCCACCTCCCCGGCCAGTGCCAGCATTTTCTTCATGGCAAAAAAGACGATGGGCTGAGGCCCTGTATCTACTACAGGGGCCTCAACAAAATAACAATCAAGAACCGCTACCCCTTGTCCCTAATGTCATCCACCTTTGAAGCACTGCAGCAGGCCACCATTTTCACCAAACTGGACCTGCGCAGTGCTTATAACCTTGTCAGGATAAGAGCGGGTGACGAGTGGAAGACGGCGTCCATCACCCCGTCCAGGACACTATGAGTACCTGGTAATGCCGTTTGGGTTGATGAACGCCCCCGCCGTGTTCCAGGGGTACATAAACGAGGTTCTTCGGGAAGCGTTGGACTGGTACGTGTTCGTCTACCTGGACGACATTCTTATCTACAGTCGGTCCGTAGACGAGCACGTTACCCATGTCCGACGGGTTCTCCAGCTGCTTCTGGATAACCACCTCTACGTCAAGCTTGAGAAGTCCGAGTTCCATGCGCAGACCATCTCATTTTTGGGTTTTGTCGTGTCACACAACGCGCTGCGCATGGATCCCACTAAGATCAAGGCAGTGGAGAACTGGCCCCAACCTACCTCAGTGCGCCTGGTCCAGCGCTTCCTGGGCTTTGCAAATTTCTTCAGACGGTTTGTGAGAAATTTTAGCTCTGTGGCTGCTCCACTAACGTGGTCAACAGAGGCCCAGGAAGCATTTGATGCTATCAGGCGCCTGCTGACTAGGGCCCCAGTACTCCAACTGCCTGATCCCGGACATCCGTTTGTCGTAGAGGTGGATGCTTCTGAAGTAGGCGTGGGTGCGGTTTTGTCCCAGCGAGCGGGGCCTGGAGGCCGACTGCACCCATGCACCTACTACTCCCATCGTCTTACCCCTGCCGAGCAGAGGTACGACGTGGGAGACCGGGAGCTCCTGGCTGTGAAGCTCGCTCTGGAAGAGTGGAGGCATTGGCTAGAGGGGGCGGAACACCCCTTTCTGGTCTGGACAGACCACAAGAACTTGGCCTACATCCAGCAGGCCAAGCATCTAAACCCACGCCAGGCCAGATGGGGGTTGTTTTTCACCTGATTTGACTTCATTTTGTCGTATCGTCCCGGGTCCAAGAACGTCAAACCGGACGCCCTCTCGCGCCAATGGGAGCCCCTCCCTCATCCAGTAGAACCATCCACTGTGGTTCCCCCAGCCAGGATCTTGGCGCCCCTCCGTTGGGGCCTGTTGGACGCTGTCCGACGGGCCCAGCAGGTTGACCCAGACCCGGGTAATGGCCCCCCGGGTCGGGACTAGACTGGGGTCACGCCTCTCTCCAGACTGCTCACCCGGGAGTTACACGCACACTGGAGTCCTTGCGGCATCATTTTTGGTGGGCACACATAGAAAGGGATGTATGTTCCCATGTGTCCGCCTGCGCGGTATGCGCCCAAGGAAAGGACCCCAGGACCAGGCCCACAGGTCTGTTGCACCCTCTGGCCGTTCCCTCACGTCCCTGGTCACACCTGTCCCTGGACTTTATCACGGGTTTGCCCTCGTCTCGGGGTAACACCGTGATATTGGTCATAGTGGACAGGTTTTCCAAGGCCGGACATTGTGTCCGACCGAGGAGTGCAGTTTACCAGCCGGTTCTGGGGGGCCTTCTGTCGCCTGGTGTCCTCGGCCGATCAGATGGTCCGTCGTTGCCAACGGGCCTGGAGGAAGGCCCGGGCTGCCCTCCTGTCTGCCAGGGCAACTCAAAAACGAAACGCAGACAGGAGGCGGCGGCCCGCCCCCTCTTATCGGGTTGGCCAACGGGTCTGGCTTTCGGCCAAGGACCTCCCTTTGCGGGGCAGCCCACGTAAACTGGCCCCGCGGTATGTAGAGCCATTTAAGATACTCCGCCGCGTCAATCCAGTCTCCTACCGGCTCGCCCTGCCACCTGCCCTTAAAAGAATTCATCCCACCTTCCACGTGTCCCGCCTTAAGCCCTACCTCTGTTCCTTGGGTCCGGCTGCTCCCCCGGGTCCCCGTACCATTGGTGGTGCCCCCGCCTACACCGTCCGCCGGCTCCTGGACTCCCGAAGGGTGCGCGGTGGTCTCCAGTATCTGGTGGACTGGGAGGGGTATGGGCCGGAGGAGCGGTCCTGGGTACCAGCTCGCCACATCTTGGACCCGGAACTGGTCCGGGCTTTTCGGCGAGACCGTGTGGCGGGTTTAGGGCCGTCGGGTGCCGCCCCTCGGGGGGGGGAGGGGGGTCCTGCAAGGGCTGGTGCCCGATCGAGGTGTCCTCCAGGGTATCGGAGGGCGCGCCAGGCCAGCGCCGAGGGTTAATTGGCTTATTATCAACACCTGCTTTCAACAGCTTATAAGCAACGCCAACTAGCCACTCGGCGCTGGATCTTTGAAGCTCGTGAGAGCGAATCTATGCCGGTTTTCCGAGCGAGCCCCGGCTCTTTATCTCTATCCCTTTCTCCCTTCGAGTTGGTGGAGCTGTGTAGAGCAGTGAGCTCCACAGCCGCCATCTACCTGTCTCTAGTTTGGTGGAGCAGAGCAGTGTGCTCTCCTTTGCCGGCCCTCTCGAGTCTCTGTGTGTGTGTGTCTGTGTGTGTCTCTCACTGCGAGGAACGCGGCTTGTTTACCTTCTCTCTCCCGCGCTGTTCCTCCCCTCTCTGGTGGAGCAGCGTTTAAATCCATAAGCACCTCAGTTTAGTTTTGTTTTCGTTGGAAGCCCCTTTTGTTTAGTTAATCCTTAACCTCATCTCATAAGAGGAAGCCGCTTCCAGGCAAGCCTTAGTTTACGTCTTCTCTCCCCCTCTCTCACTCACGCTCGGCGCGAGGTTTGATTTCACTCTTGTTTTCACTCTCCGCCCGTTTTCGTTGCTCCGCCCCTTTCGGCGGAGGCCCTTTAAAGGGCAATTAAAGCGGCCCCATCCCAATCCGCTCGCTGGTGCAGCGGTTAGAGCACTGGGCTGCGACCGCGACAGCCTGGGTTTGATCCCCGCGTGGAGCGGGGTTTAATAAGGACTTATATATATATATATATATATATATATATATATATATATATAATATAATATTATTTTATAATATTATATATCCTACTAATATATATATATATTAACGATTATATTATTATTATTATTATTATTATTTCCCTTTTTTCTTGGGTTTGCCTGCTTTGAGATCTACTGCTCTGCACTTGGATTCTACAACCTTCTGGGCTGGAGAGCTACCGCTCCCCACCCATTACAATTAGTAGATTTTGGGGTTTGATAACAGATGGACGGAGCTGTGCTGGTTAGATTAGTAGGTTCTGGGGTTTGATAACAGATGGATTCAGCTGTGCTTGTTAGATTAGTATGATCTGGGTTTGATAACAGATGGATGGAGCTGTGCTGGTTAGATTAGTAGGATCTGGGGTTTGATAACAGATGGATTGGGCTGTGTTAGTTAGATTAGTATATTTTTGGGGTTTGATAACAGATGCATGGTGTTGTGCTGGTTAGATTAGTAGGTTCTGGGGTTTGATATCAGATGGATGGTGTTGTGCTGCTTCGATTAGTAGGTTTTGGGGTTTGATAACAGATGGATGGTGCTGTACTGGTTAGATGAATAGTGTCTGAGGTTTAATAACAGATGGATGTAGCTGTGCTGCTTAGATTAGTAGTTTCTGGGGTTTGGTAACAGATGGATGACTCTGCATGTTAGATTAGTAGGTTGTGGGGTTTGATAACAGATGGATGGTGTTGTGCTGCTTAGATTAGTAGGTTCTGGGGTTTGATAAAAGATAGATGTTGTGCTGGTTAGATTAGTAGGTTCTGGGGTTTGATAACAGATGGATTGGGCTGTGTCGGTTAAATTAGTAGGTTCTGGGGTTTGATAACAGATGGATGGCGCTGTGCTGGTTAGATTAGTAGGTTCTGAGGTTTGATAACAGATGGACGGAGCTGTGCTGGTTAGATTAGTAGGTTCTGGGGTTTGATAACAGATGGATTCAGCTGTGCTGGTTAGATTAGTAGGTTCTGGGGTTTGATAACAGATGGATGGAGCTGTGCTGGTTAGATTAGTAGGTTCTGGGGTTTGATAACAGATGGATGGTGCTGTGCTGGTTAGATTAGTAGGTTCTGGGGTTTGATAACAGATGGATGGCGCTGTACTGGTTAGATTATTAGGTTCTGGGGTTTGATAACAGACGGATGGCGCTGTACTTGTTAGATTAGTAGGTTCTGGGATTTGATAACAGATGGAAGATGTTGTGCTGGGTAGATTAGTAGGATCTGGGGTTTGATAACAGATGGATTCAGCTGTGCTGGTTAGATTAGTAGGTTCTGGGATTTGATAACAGATGGACGGAGCTGTGCTGGTTAGATTAGTAGGTTCTGGGGTTTGATAACAGATGGATTCAGCTGTGCTGGTTAGATTAGTAGGTTCTGGGGTTTGATAACAGATGGATGGAGCTGTGCTGGTTAGATTAGTAGGTTCTGGGGTTTGATAACAGATGGATGGTGCTGTGCTGGTTAGATTAGTAGGTTCTGGGGTTTGATAACAGATGGATGGCGCTGTACTGGTTAGATTATTAGGTTCTGGGGTTTGATAACAGACGGATGGCGCTGTACTTGTTAGATTAGTAGGTTCTGGGATTTGATAACAGATGGAAGATGTTGTGCTGGGTAGATTAGTAGGATCTGGGGTTTGATAACAGATGGATGGTGTTGTGCTGGTTAGATTAGTTGGTTCTGGGGTTTGATAATAGATGGATGGTGCTGTGCTGGTTAGATAAGTAGGTTCTAGGGTTTGATAACAGATGGATGTAGCTGTTCTGGTTAGATTAGTAGGTTCTGATGTTTGATAACAGATAGGTGTTGCTGTGCTGGAGAGATTTATATTTTCTGGGGTTTGATAATAGCTGGATGGTGCTGTGCTTGTTAGATAAGTAGGTTCTGGGGTTTGATAACCTGAGAATTCTTTTTTTTGCACCGTTGAGACATTGGGTTACACTAGAGCCCTGGGCAGCTTCACAGACATATTTAAGTTTCAGTTCTCAGGCTCAGGCACGCTGGATACATACTCAGGGGCATTCAGGGATGATACAGTTTGCCTGGTGTGAGAACACCCTTAGTAGAAATGTCTATCCAATACCTACACTGTGTAGGCCATTCTGGCCATTTATTTTAGAAACAGCATCCATAGAGATGCAGTTTTTCTTCTCCTTTATTCCCCCTTGGATGTGCAACACATACAGTGCATATAAAAATATAAAAAAGAACACTGAAGATGGGTCGTGGCTGGGTCTTCCAGCATGATAACGACCCAAAACACACAGCCAGGGCAACTAAAGAGTGGCTCCGTAGGAAACATCTTAAGGTCCTGGAGTGGCCTAGCCAGTCTCCAGACCTGAATCCAATAGAAAATCTTTGGAGGGAGCTTAAAGTCTGTGTGGCCCAGCGACAGCCACGAAACCTGAAGGCTCTGGAGGAGATCTGTATGGAGGAGTGGGCCAAAATACCTGCTGCAGTGTGTGCAAACCTTGTCAAGAACTACAGGAAACGTCTCATCTCTGTAATTGCAAACAAAGGTTTCTGTACCAAATATTAAGTTTCTTTTTCTGGTGTATCAAATACTTATTTCCCACAATAAAATGGAAATTAATTATTTAAAAATCATACAATGTATTTTTCTGGATTTTTGTTTTAGATTCCATCACTCACAGTTGAAGAGTACCTATGATAAAAATTACAGTCTTCCACATGCTTTGCAAGTGGGAAAACCTGAAAAATCAGCAGTGTATCAAATACTTGTTCTATTTGTAAAGATGCCTAGCTCTATGCAGATTTACTGGGAACCATATTTGTTACCGTTTTTATACTGCAGTCAATGAGACACATTACTGCACTCAGCTGATCTCTATGATTCCATTTATAAAATTAGTAAATGAGAAAAACATTCAAGGAGGTGAAAATTTTTATAGGCCCTGTATAAAGTAGCATATAGATTTTTTCTCATCTGATCTGATGCTTTATATTTTTTTTAGAGCGTTTGACTGTGACTGGAGGTCATGTAATATCTGCAAAAGCCGATGAGGCCGTCACTCTGAACTGCTCTGTAGACTCCCATATCCCACCTGAAGAGATGGAAGAAGTCTCATGGAAGAAAGTGGATCAAGATATTCTGGTGCTGATGTTCCAAGATGGTGAGGTTAAGACAGAATCCGTCCATGGGAGCTACATGGGCAGAGTCGAGTTCTTCAGCCTTGATGAAATCAGCAAAGGGAATTTCTCACTTAGATTAAAGGATCTCCGCACTGAAGACAAAGGCCTGTATATGTGTGAAGTTCTCTCTGGGGAGTTTTCAGCAAACGCAACCGTGGAAGTTCAGCAGCTTGGTGAGTTTCACTTTTATACACAGTGATAAATGTAGAAATAAGTATGATTGTCTACAGTTTTGTAAAACACAGGCTTGTTGTAAAGATAAGACTAACTGGACTATGAATATTTCATAACCCAAATTATAAAAGAGATGGAAAGCAACGGATTACATACAGCATCTTTATCAGATTTCGGATGTTTAGGTTTTTAATAATTCTATCAGTTAAATACAAAAGTAAGCAAATTATTTATCTACTCTATGGTTTATTAAACAAAATGTTTCACATTTAATCACAATTATGCATTTTAAACTGTACAGTTTAAATTAATTTTAGCTCAGGAGAGAATGAATGAATAACTGGAATAGATATAAAAACTTCCTGCATTGAACATCAGTCAGTAACAGTAGCTGTAAATAATGTGTCTCTTACAGCACTAGTATATAGTTTACTTATTGAACTTAGAACACATGAATACAACTAAATAACAGATAGGAATACAGGGAGTTAGCTTAGATGTTAACTGTTTTCTGTGATTAATTAATATTTTATATCAGAATGAAGTTACTGTGCTGGTTAGATATGGTAAGTTCTGCTGTTTGATATGATGTGTATGATGTCTATACATTATCTGCCCTACTTACAATGCCTGTAAATATCTGCACACCTCTTTGAAACAGTCACTTTTTAGTCTTACGTTTGAAATTAAAACTCAGACCAAAGAATTTCTTCTCCAGTTTTATTTACATACTTTCCCTTACCACATTCAAGCAATTGGAAAAAATTAAAAGGTTCTAACAATTAATTAAAAAAAATAAATGCAGAATAACAGGGTTAGGAAAGACATCAGTCCCCTGATTCAGTACTTTGTATATCCATGCTTTGCTTTAATTACAGCCATGAGTCAGTTTGGATATGTCCCTATCAGCTTTGCACATCAGGATTGGGGAATATTGGGTAGTTTTCTGTGACCGGCAAAGCACTGCTCTTTTTAAGTCCATCCAATTTCGCAGTGACCAGCAATGCCTTCTGTCTTTAAGACCATCCATAGATTTACTTTCGAATTTAGGCCAGTGAAGGACATTTACCTTTCTATCTTTAAGCCACTGCTGTGCAGAGGGCCGCATGTGTTCCCCGGGAAACTGGATGTACTTGGAAGCATCCATATTTCCTATAGTCCTGACCAATTGCTCAGTTCCTGCTGAAGAAAAACACCCCATAACATAATGTTACCCCCACCGTGCTTTACAGTAGGTCTGGTGTATTGGTTGTGGTAGGCTGTGTTTGGTATTCGCCCAAACACAATCCAGAAGGTCAATCTTGGTCTTATCTGACTATAAAACCTTTTCCTACATGTCATTAGACACTTCCAAGTGGTTTTTGCCAAAGCACAAACAAGATTCAGCATGACACTTTTTTTAGGAGTGGCTTCTTTTTCGCCATCCTGCCATACAGGCCAGCTTTGTGAAAAGCTTGTGAGATTGTTGTCACATGCACAGGCAGACCATCCTCAGCTATACAGCCTTGTAGGTCCTTCAAAGCTGCAGATGGCCCCTTGGCAAAGAGTCACCCCAGCAATAAACTTTACCATACATATACTAAATACAGTATACAACATACTATAGTAAAGACAGTTGAGCATGGAGATAAAAAATAATAAGAAGAAGAAGAATATGCTGTTATTGTAAGAAGTTATATGTATTTTTGTCTGTATTTGTGTCTCACAGGATTTTCCAGTATGCATATTGGGGTTTTGTTTCTCTGCATTCTGGCTTTTGTATTTCCAGTCTTTCTAAGCTATCATGCTCGCACATATTTAATAAAGAAAGGTAAGTAAATTCTTTATTTAATTCTTAATTTGATCATAGAAATTTGTGTTGCAGTCAAACACTCATAATTAAATACTTTATTTCCTCTAGACTACGGAAGAACTGCCCTGTCTGTACAGTTTGTGTTTGTCATTTCTCCGAACGTTGCTATGTTTCTTGCTTTCATCCTCTGGGGTGTAATCGAGGGTAAGTATTGTAATTAATGATTCGCTCATAATAACTGTACTGTTGAGTCTCATGTTAAATTAAAATGTATTTACAGTTTTTTTTTTACAGCTGCTAACAAGTGTTTCCAACGCTTAAATATTTCTTTAAATCTTTCAACACACCAACATATCTACCTCTCACAATTAGCTTTATAGTTCGTTTCCTGCTCAAAAGTATATTTTGTTCACTTAAAACCAAGTTCTCTGCATTCACTAACTCTATTACAACACAAGCAACCTCAGCAAAACTCTATCACATGTTCTCTCTTCAAGAGGAGCCAATCACAGCACAAGCACTGTCTGAGAAATGAGAATGGTGAAATGTGTTCACAAATATCCTCATGTTTCCTCACACCTATAGTCTTTCTGCTTCTGGCACCGGTTGTTGGTAGAGTTAGTTAAAAACAGCAGAAGCACCTGGTCATATTTATGCTGGAGGTTCTTGACCTTCTCACTGTTCATTTTAAAAGTAACTGTGTAGAACAGCTTCAGCTGAACATTGTGTTTGGTCCTCTGTAAATTTGCTCTGGTTTCTCTCAGTTTAATTGCATTGTAAATGGCCATGTATTCAGTGGCTTGTTAGCATTTTGTGTGTACATTTTAGAAGTATGTTAATTGACGGCATATTGTATAAAACCAACATTAATTTAAGCATTTAGCAGTACTTTAGATACTTTTTCTAAACTTTAGTTCAGCAACACACCTACCTCATACAGTTAACCGAGTAGTTCATATTCTGCACAAAAGCTCATTTTGTTGTACAAAAAAAGCATCATCAACTAATTTTTTGAAACACTAACACACACTCTCTGTTCCAGAGCTACGTAAAGTCAGATACTGTTTAACCACTTTAAAAATAATAACAGCTAATGACAGAAACAGCATTACTGTTGTACTCTCACTGAAAACAGCTTTCTTATGACCTTTTGTACTTGATTGTCAAATGTGTGCCTTTTTGGCAGCATACAGTGGTATGAAAAAGTTTGAGCACAACTGATAATTTTCATGTTTTTCCTTTATACATCCTTTTTTGTTTGGATCAGCAATTTTAGTTTAATATATCATATAGCAGACAAACACAGTGATATCTGAGAAGTGAAATGATGTTTATAGGATTTACAGAAAGTCTGCAATAATTATTTTTATAATTTTGTAATTTAAATATATATATGTATATATATATATATATGTATATATATGTATATATATATATATGTATATGTATATATATATATATATATATATATATATATATATATATATATATATATATATATATATATATAATTTTATTTATTTTTTATAATAAATAAAATTAAGCAGGTGCATAAATTTGGGCACCCTTGTCATTTTATTGATTTGAATAACTTTAGCACTAATTATTGGAACACAAAATTAGTTTGATAAGTTCAATGACCCTTGACCTACATTCACACAGGTGAATCCAAATATGAAAAGGGATTAAGGTCAAAACACAACTCCCAAATGACCTGAAAACAAAGACTGGTTTAGAGGAAGGATAAAAAAGCTCTCTATGAGGAACAGAGTGAGGAAATGGAAGACCACAGGCACAGTTCTAGTTAAGACCTGAAGTGGCAGCCAATAAAAATCTCAGATAATCGAGGAGAAGGATGATGAGAACAGTCAAAGTCAACCTACAGACCACCTCTAAACACCTACATCATCATCTTGCTGCAGATGAAGTCACTGTGCATTGTTCAACTATTCAGCTCACTTTGCACAAGCAGAGGTTGTGTGGGAGAGTAATGCAGAAAATGCCTTTTCTGAGCACACGCCACAAACTGAGTCGTTTGAGGTATGCTGAAGCACATTTGGACAAGCCAGCTTCATTTTGGAATAAGGGACTGTGGACTGATGAATCTAAAATATTGATGTAATTTTTCTGTTGGGGCACCCAAATTTATGCATCTGCTATATGATATGTTTAACTGAAATTGCTGATCCGAGCAACCAATTATTTATAAAGGAAGATCATGAAAATGATCAGGGGTGCCCAAACTTTTTCATACAACTGTATTGTCTACAAGCAAATGAGTATTTCTTTGTAAAACTGTAGCTTAGACAACAAAATAGTACACAGTTATCTACTTAAATAATATTAATTATAACATTTATTAGCCTTAGTCCCATATTGGCAAAATTAAAATACACAAGCACACAAAAAAGTCTTACTCTTCTTTTAAAACCAGAACCCATTCTTACTTCCTCTTACCCATTCTTCTTCTCTCTCTTCATTGTCCTGACAAAACTATTCTGCTACCTCTACCTTGTCTTGGACTATGTTTTCCTCTCCCCTGCCCTGGAATAAATATCCCTCTCTCTTGTGCTGGACTAACTATTATACTGGACTAACTCCTGCATTACAAAGACAAACCTGTTTCAGATATTTCTTGTATTTTAACTTTAAATGTAAGTGGCATGTTATTAAAACTGATTTTTCTTTTCTAGGGTTCTTCAGAGAGGCTGCTACTTGCTCAGCCCTTAGTCTGCTAAGGATTGTTTTCCTGTTTTGGACTGCTCCATATTTGAATACATTTCAAGGTACAGTTTACTGATCAGAGTGATGGAAAATGAACAGTGTATTTGAGTGATAATCACTGCTCAAAAAATCATTACATCATTACAGTATAACACAGTTAAACTTCTGGAATATGTTTAGTAATTATTCTTGTTTGAGAATTAAGTCCACCTCCTTTTGTTGAAATGAAAGTAATAAAGCTGCACCATCAACAACCAGACAACCCCAAGAAAGTAATATTTTTGTAGGTGGCAGCCACATACAAATACCACTGATTGTTCACTAGTGTTCTTGTCACTACCTGCTGCATGTTGCACAGGCAGTCCAGATCCTCCATGATTACACATCCATACATGCTGTCAGGGTTTGCTGTGTGGAGCCAGGTGAGGGTCTGATCGGCATCTCGTAGGGCTTTAACTGGGAAAGTTAGAAATCCCCAGAGTCATTGTTAGACCAGGTGCCATTGACTGGAACTCAATCCCTGAATCTATTTATGAACATCTGGGATTATCAGTGCATCAACAGTGCTAAGCTGCACCACAGACTGCCCAGGAGCTCACTGATGCCCTGATTCAGGTCTGGCAGTTTTTACTGTGATTTCCAGTAAGAAAAATCTAATCCCAGCTTCGATGGGTTAAAGGTTGTGGATTGTGTGTTTTTATGATTTTCTTTTCTAATAATTACACAATTTATATCAGTAAAGATCTCCTACCTTCAATTTTTGTCCATTGGTTGTTGTGTGATTTAGAGGTTCCCTTAATTTTTTTGACCAGTGTATATTGTGATACATACGTCCAAAATAAACAACTTTAATACGTTTTATTTTATTATCACTCTTCATTATTCATTAAGTGCTGGAGCCGTGAATGGTATAGGAAATAAGTGTAATTAGGTTATAATTGTACATTTGTTATTTTACAGATAATATCTGTAGATTCATTAAACGTTCAGCAGTTACATTGGAAAATGCTGTGATAAACACTGTTGCTTATTCAGGTAAGTACATAAAATCTTAATTGACATTGTGCGATTCATTTAATATTTAAAGTGTTTTAAAGTGAACAATATACGGTAACATGAAAAAGTATTTGCCCCCTTACAGATTTCTTTTGGTTTTGCATTTTTATCAGATTTTCAGATTATCTAAGCTTTAATATCATCCAAGTATAACTTGAGAAATATAAAAAAATACTTTTTAAATGATGATTTCATTTATTCAGTTTCACTAACCACAATTAGGCATTTTACCTGTTGAATTACCTGATTACATGTAGAATTAAGAAATAATTTAAATATAACCTGTCTGACAGGTTATTATACAGTTATTCCAAAAGGGAATGAACAACTCATCCACAAAATAACCCAGAACAAGAACTGCAGATCTCACTTGAGGTAGCTTTATAGAAGAAATCTCTTCCTCCTGCATAGTTTTTTCTAATACACGTGACTGATAATAGGCCAGCTTCTTGGGAGCAGAGGCTTGTGGCGGGTTGTAAGGCATAAAAAGTTCCAATTCATTTGAGGGATTTATACGTCAGAAGGAGAATTTTATAATCTATACAAGATATTACAGGTAGCCAGTGTATGGATGAAAGAATAGGGGGAATGTGATCAAATGTTCTAGCTCTAGTGAGCACTCTTGCAGCTGGAGTTGAATGCATTCTAATTCCCTGTCCTGACTTTGGGCCACAGTTTAAACATAGTCTTAGATGACTATATTTGGATGAACTGTGTTTTTTATGTTTGACTTATAAGATTAATTCTCACTAACAACATGCAGTGCTATACAAAGCATCACTATATACAGGATATTGTCCACATGTTTAAGACTAGCCTTCAAAAATGAATGAGCTGCTCACTCTCCAAGCTACTCTGTAGGAAGTATACCAGATACTAGATACAGTGCTGGCCAAAAGTATTGGCACCCCTGCAATTCTGTCAGATAATGCTCCATTTCTTCCAGAAAATTATTGTAGTGTTACAAATGCTTTGATATTAAAATGTTCATTTAATTTGTCTTCAATGGAAAACCACAAAAATTATTGTCAAAAAGCCAAACTGGATGTATAAAAAATCATGTGATGCTTCTGTAATTTGTGTAATGAACAGCACCTGTTACTTACCTGTGGCGCATAACAGGTTGTGGCAATAACTAAATCACACTTGCAGCCAGTTAAAATAGATTAAAGTTGACTCAACCTCTGTCCTGTGTCCTTGTGTGTACCACATTGAGCACGGAGAAAAGAAAGAAGACCAAAGAACTGTCTGAGGAAAATTGTGAGGAAGCATGGCCAATCTCAAGGCTACAAGTCCATCTCCAAAGACCTGAATGTTCCTGTGTCTACCGTGTGCAGTGTCATCAAGAAGTTTAAACCCCATGGCACTGTGGCTAAACTCCCTAGATGTGGACAAAAAAAAACTTGACGAGAGATTTCACCGAAAGATTGTGCGGATGGTGGATAAAGAACCTCGACTAACATCCAAACAAGTTCAAGCTGCCCTGCAGTCCGAGGGTACAACAGTGTCAACCCGTACTATCCGTCGGCATCTGAATGAAAGGGACTCTATGGTAGGATTCCCAGGAAGACACCACTTCTGGCCTTCAAAGAAAATAACACGGTCCCTACAGTCAAACATGGCGGAGGTTCCCTGATGTTTTGGGGTTGCTTTGCTGCCTCTGGCACTGGAGTGTTTGTCGTGTGCATGGCATTATGAAGTCTGAAGACTACCAACAGATTTTGCAGCATAATGTAGGGCCCAGTGTGAGAAAGCTGGGTCTCCCTCAAAGGTCATCATTGTCTTCCAGCAGGACAATGACCCAAAACACACTTCAAAAAGCACTAGAAAATGGTTTGAGGAAAAGAACCAGAGACCCATAGAACGCCTGTGGAGAGATCTCAAAATGGCAGTTTAGAGAAGGCACCCTTCAAATTTCAGGGACCTGGAGCAGTTTGCCAAAGAAGAATGGTCTAAAATTCCAGCAGAGCATTTAAAGAAACTCATTGATGGTTACTGGAAGCAGTTGTTCTCAGTTATTTTGTCTAAAGGTTGTGCTACCAAGTATAAGGCCAATACTTTTGTCTGGCCCATTTTTAGAGTTTTGTGTAATTTTTTCATTCTCTTTTGTGTTTTTTCATTGCAAGCAAAATAAATGAAGATATTAATACCAAAGCATTTGTGATTGCAATCACTTTCTGGAAGAAATTGAGTATTATTGCAGGGGTGCCAATACTTTTGGCCAGCACTGTGTATGTACTGGACTATATCTATGCATATATATACATTTCTTGGACAGTGTATTCAACCATCCCTGCTGCATGGATAAATGCTTAACAAAATAAATAAAATAAACTTTCAAATACAAATAATATACTTTAGACATTTGCTGTGCAGTTATTAGATTAAGCGAACAATTACAGTGTCTCCTGCTTGTTAAAGGTTTGGAAAACATAATGTTCTTTAATAAACTGAATGCTGAAGCTAAATTGTGTGTTTACTGATGTGTTATCCCTACAGAAGAAATATGGACTTTTTTACTGTCCACGCACTGTATTAATATACAGTGGGGTAGCAATAAAATTATGTATTGTTCTTGATATTTATTGCAGTGCAACAGCCTTTCATTTGAAATTTCTAAAATAATGAAAATTGTCCCGGAGGGTTCATTCTTGCATTCTAGGGAGCAAAATCTGCTTTGCCTATTTTTAGAGCTTCATGTTCACTGTAAACTGATTAAATGTGTACAATTGTGTATCAGTCATTTATTTTTGGTGTTTTCAATAGTATGTACATATCTTTTGCACAAAAAAGATGTAGTGCAGTCCAGGGTGCGAATTGATAATTGGGGATCAAGTGTTTTTTCAGGGGGTATATGGAAACCAGTACAGAGCAGGTACGTGCTTTACGAGACTGAAGTCTTATGATCCTTACAGTGTCTCACTTCCTTACTGTATAATCTACAGCACATAAAAGATAAATCCATTACATCAGCTAATGTAGCACATACCCAGTGATGGGAGTAACGGCGTTGAAATAAACTAACAGCGTTACTGTAACTATAACGCTGTTACCATTTCTGACACCCAGTTACTGCAGGTTTCTTTAGCAGCATGCCTGTCAAGTCTCCCGTTTTGGTCCGGAAACTACCGTATTTTACTACTCTTTTTCGCCGTCCTCCCGTATTAGTATGAACGTATTAATGAGAGATTATTAAATCTCTTAACGCCCATCATGGTGGCAGTTCAACGAGAAAGTCCCGCCTTTCAGAAGAAACAGCCAATCAGCTTACTGGTTTTGCAGAGCGCAGAGAAGGGTCAGTGTGTTACTTTTACTGGTAACTAGTTACTTTTGTAGTAGAGTAACTCAGTTACTAGACTTTTTTGGAGAAGTAACTAGTTACTATAACTTATTACTTATTCAAAGTAACGTGCCCAACACTGCACATACCACACAATAACTATTATATTAATAAATTATATGTTATACAGCAAAATCCACAGTTAATCCTGCAAAAACACACAATGCTATTTCATTAGATTTCTCGCCATTAAAAAGCCACTAAACCCTAAACCATATTTTTTCCATTAATAGCTAAAATGTGTTCCTTTGAAGTAATAAAACATTCCACACCTGCTTAAAAAATTAAAAAAACCTTTCCTAACCTTTAGAAAATGCTTTTTTAAAGCACCTTCTTAGGTTTAACTGTGCTATAGGCAAGGATGTCGTTAATATGTACTTATTTGTAAATATAATGTGCAGATCAGTCAATCAATGATATAACCACAACCCCCCCAGAACCCGGTAGGTTTTAGACTTTTAGAATTAACCAAAATAAGGTAAGGTTAGGTTAGCAGCATTTTTGGTTAGTTAGGTAAGTCTTAGTTTAGTTAGACATTAGATTGGTGGGTTTGTTTTTTAGTTTAGTTCCCCTCCCAAAGTACAACTTCCATTTTTGAGCATTTTTCAAAACTGAGCCAGGTGGAGTCAGCTCAAATCAAGGGTTTTAGCGGCCCTTTTAAATTGGAAATTATATTCTACAGGATCTCTTGCACAGGAATCATTTGTTATTTAATTCTAAATAGAAAATAACAATGTAACTGAAAATTTCTGTACAGAAGGATTTGGTCCGTCTCATTCACATATTTTAACACTGGAACTACAATATTAAATGTTAAGGGGAGATGCACTAACCTCTGTTGTTTTGTCTCTGTGTTCTCCGCGTTTCATAGCCCTAGTTCTTGCTCCGTGTTTAGTTCTTGTTTAGTTTTTCTAGTTTCTTGTTTCTTCCTCGTTTCCCCAGTTCCCTGCTTAGTGTTTAGTTCTTTGTTATTTCCCTGTATTTATATATCCCTGCCATGTTTAGTTTTGTATTTATTCAGTCCCTCGTTTGTTTCTTTGTTTATTTACTCCCGGTTTGTTTGTTTGTTATTATCTTTCTAGTTTGTTTTATTTATGTTCTCTGGTTTCTCTCGTTTGTTTTGGTTTTTGGTTATTTGTTTATCTAGTTTCATTTATTTAGTTCACTCCCTTGTTCCTTGTATATATCTCCCTGTTTTATGTTTAAGTGTTTACTTGTTTCTCGTTTCTTTGTTTATTTATATTTATTTATTAAATTATTCATTTATTTCACCCTACCTGCACTTGCGTCCGTCTCCTCGTCTCCCTGCCTGGGTCATCCGTGACAGAAAGGCCGACCGAAAGAACATGTACGCAGCAGGTTCTCCATGGACAGGTTCCAGGATGGCGATTCGCCGTACTCCAGGCGGGATCCCGGCGCAGGAAACCTCGAGGCCTCATGGATGCCGCAGGCCTCGGGGTAAGCGCTCTAAGGGGTCCCGCCAGCCGGAAAAAGACCCCTTTTCTTGGGGGGGCGATGAGGGTTGGTGCTATGAGCCTCGGTGCCTTCGAGTACCCGAGGCTCAAGGAGCGGGACCCGTGGGACTCGGGTGCGCTCCCAGCAGCTCTGAGGAGGAGGAGGACTTTCTCCCTACACCAGCTCGTCTGCCGCTGCCTCCAGCACACATGTGTCCACCCTGGTTCCTGGTGGAAGCAGCATCCACCCCGGGGAGAACTGCAGCAGCACCGGTTCTCCAGACGCCGACTCCCGTCCGTCCGCCTCCCAAGGCGCGCTCCGTCCCGGCACCTCCAAAGCTAGCTCCTCCGGCGGCCAAGACTCTGTCCTCATTGGCGCTTCCAGAGCTAGCTTCTCCAGTGGCTAAGGCGCTAGCATCCCCGGCGCCTCTCAAGCTAGCGTCTTCAGCGGCTAAGCCACGCTCCGTGACTTCTGCGGCGGCTGTGAAACCGCACTCCGTGAAGCCCGCGGCCGAGACGCCGCGCTCAGTGAAGCCCGCTGCTGAGACGCCGCGCTCCAGGACTGCTGCGGTGGCCGAGCCGCTCTCCGAGACTGCAGCGGTGGCCAAACCGCTCTCCAGGATTACTAATCCAGTCCGGGTTTTTGAGGCAACCGCAGCTTTCAGCCTCACAGCTGCAGCGCTAGCTCCTCAGGCGGAGGAGCTGGCTTTCATGGCGGCTGCAGAGCTGGATTCCACCACTGCGATCCAGCTTCGCTCTGGGACTCTCTCCGCGGCGACCCAGCCGTGCTCCAGGATTATTACCGCGGAGAACCAGCCGCGGTCAGTGACTTTTCCCACACCGGTCTCTATCGGCGTCCCAGCACTGCCTACTGTGGACTCTGCCGGGGAAGCTGCAGCTCCGGTCCGGGTTTTTGTTTCACCCGCGGCTTCAGGCCTCACAGCAGCAGCGCTGGATCTTCACACGCCCAGCTCCAAAATTCTCTCGGCTGCTGAGCCATGCCCCCGGACTCGTGCTGTCTCCGTGTCTGCTGAAGTTGCTCCAGCCTCCGTGTCTGCTGAAGTTGCTCAAGCCTCCGTGTCTGCTGAAGTTGCTCCAGCCTCCGTGTCTGCTGAAGTTGCTCAAGCCTCCGTGTCTGCTGAAGCTGCTCAAGCCTCCGTGTCTGCTGAAGCTGCTCAAGCCTCCGTGTCTGCTGAAGCTGCTCAAGCCTCCGTGTCTGCTGAAGCTGCTCCAGCCTCTGTGTCTGCTGAAGCTGCTCCAGCCTCTGTGTCTGCTGAAGCTGCTCAAGCCTCCGTGTCTGCTCCAGCTGTTCAAGCCTCCGTGTCTGCTCCAGCTGCTCAAGCCTCCGTGTCTGCTGAAGCTGCTCAAGCCTCCGTGTCTGTTCCAGCTGTTCAAGCCTCCGTGTCTGCTCCAGCTGCTCAAGCCTCCGTGTCTGCTCCAGCTGTTCAAGCCTCCGTGTCTGCTCCAGCTGTTCAAGCCTCCTTGTCTGCTCCAGCTGTTCAACCTCCGTGCCAGCACCAGCTCCCGCTGCCCGAGTCGCCGCGCCGCCAGCACCAGCTCCCGCTGCCAGAGTCGCCGCGCCGCCAGCACCAGCTCCCGCTGCCCGAGTCGCCACCCCACCGGTTCCTGCTCCCAGAACTTTGTTTCGTCCCAGGGCCCACGTACCCAGGCAGGCACCGAGGTCCCCGGACTTTAACCCCAGAACTGTGCCCAGGCTGGCTCCCCAGACTTTTCCACAGACATTTGCCAGTCCTGGGCACCCACCCGTGTCTCTGGTCCCCATGTCTCTCCCTGTTTTATGTCCCTGTACCCGTCTCTGTCTCTGTTCCTGTCCCAGTCACAGTGTTAGTTTCGGTCCCTGTTAATGTCCTCATCCCTGTTCCCATGTCCAGTCCCGTCCAGTCTCCTGTCCAGTTTCATGTCCAGTCTCCTGTTCAGTCTCCGTCCCCTGTCCAGTGTCCTGTTCTGTCTCCGTCTCCTGTCCAGTCTCCGTCCACCGTCTAGTTCCCTGTCCAGTCTCCGTCCCCTGTCCAGTCTCCGTTCCCTGTTCAGTCTCCAAGCCCTGTCCAGTCTCCCTTCCAGTCTCTGTTCCCCGTCCAGTCTCCATGTCACTCCCCGGTATCATCTCTTGTTTTCCCCGGCCTCTTCCCGCCGCCAGCCCCCGGGGTTCGTTTTTACGCGCCTCGGGAGCTGCGCGTTTAGGGGGAGGCTTCTGTCACGTCTTAGCCCTGTCTAACATAATGCTGTAGCTTGAGCAGCTTGTGTACCTTAACTTAGACGCCAATAACGACACCAGACAGGTAAACGAAAGGAACGCTTATTAACATGGAATGGTATGATCCACTTTAGGGGGGGTTGAAATCGTATCACAATATTCTTCCAGGTATATATACTGCATTGTTTTTGTAGTATTTAACAAACTATGGTTTTTACCCTTGAAGTGTTAATTGGGGGAGTCTGACCAGTTTATGGAAGATAGATCTACCTTTGAACACTAAGTACTAAAAACAGACACTCAAATCAAATTTCATATAGAAGAGGCTCACTGTAACAATCAAGCCAGTCAGAATTAAAAGACATGAACACTGGTTCCAGGGTTTGAGATTTAATTGACTAATCTGTTCTTTTGTTTGTGTTCTAGGTTTTGTTTTGCAGTTCTGGCAGATGTATCAGGAAAAACAAATTTGGCAATTTTTTTTATTGATAGTCTTCTTTACAACACCACTGCTTGTGCTTTACATAAATATCTTTGCTCAAGGTAAGAATTGCAGCTATTTTATTATCCAAGACATCTTCAGATAACCTGTCTGACTACTGAACTTACCCCCGTTCCCCCCTGTTCACTGTCTAATACTAATAATAGAGAGGTGGGGTCTGTCTAAACCAGTGAAATCTGAAGTCTACTTTTTTGGGGGTATTTTATTGTATGGTGTATTATTTCCTGTGCAGTAACCTTGGCTATGTGGAATGAGTTTTATTAGAGTTTGTAGTATCTTGAACTGCGATGTCATGTAGATGCATGAAATAAGTCTTTGCTGATACTGTTCTTTGTATATAAGAAAATTTATTACAGAAAAGAATAATTAGTACAAAAAATAGCATCATAACAAGCACCCGGGTTTTGCTTGTGAGTGTGCGTAGAACTTCTTCTTATTATTATTCTTTTTCCTCTGAAAACGCATATCTGCAGCCTAGACAGTACGTCGTAGAGACACGAAACTTGGAAGGTAGTTGTAGGATTAGTGCATGTTGGCAGACAGCAAAAATGGCACTTATTGGTCAATGGGTGGCGCTATAAACAAGGAAAGTAAATTTTTCTGAATAACTCCAGAACCATGAGGCCTACATTCAAAATTCTTTTTTTTGGATTCAATAGCTTGGGTCAATACCTACAACTTTCCAATTTGCACCATACACTTCCACCCATTTAAATTGTTTGCTGTTTTTTGCTAATTTGCATAAGATACTTTTGCGAACTAGTCATAGGAATTGATTTGGTTTGGTATTAAAATACTCATAAGAGCATGGGTTTCAATATTCATCTAAAAGTTGAAATTTGTGAACAGTATGGCCAGTAGGGATGCAACGGTACAGTGTGGCCACGGTTCGGTTCTTATCACGGTTCTTGGACCACTATTCCGGTTCGGTTTCGATATACAACCCCTGGCAAAAAGTATGGAATCACCAGTCTTGGATGAGCACTCCTTCAGACATTTCATTCTGTAAAACAAACTCTGATCAAAAACATGATACAATAATAAGGTCATTCCAAAGTGCAACTTGTTGGCTTTCAGGAACTCAAAGAAATGAAGAAAAAACATTGTGGAAGTCAGTGAATGTTACTTTTATTGACCAACCACAGGGAAAAAAATATGGAATCACTCAATTCTGAGGAAAAAAGTATGGAATCATGAAAAACAGATAAACAAAAGATGATTCAAAATACATCACTAGTATTTAGTTGCACCACCTTTGGCTTTTATAACGGCTTTCAGTCTCTGAGGCATGGACTTGATGAGTGACAAACAGTATTCTGCATCAATTTGGTGCCAACTCTCTTTGATAGCAGATGCCAGATCAGCTTTGCAGGTCGGAGCCTTCTTGTGGACCATTTTTTTCAATTTCCACCACAGGTTTTCAATTGGGTTGAGATCTGGACTATTTGCAGGCCATGACATCGACTGAATGTGTCTTTCTCCAAGGAATGCCTTCACTGTTTTTGCCCTATGGCACGATGCATTGTCATCTTGGAAAATTATTTCATTATCTCCAAACATCTGTTCAATTGAAGGGATGAGAAAACTGTCCAAAATGTCAATGTAAACTTGTGCATTGATAGAAGAATTAACCACAGTCATCTCCCCAGTGCCTTTGCCTGACATGCAGCCCCATATCATCAAGGACTGTGGAAATTTGGTTGTTTTCTTCAGGCAGGCCTCTTCATAAATCTCACTGGAACGGCACCAAACTAAAGTTCCAGCATCATCACCTTGTCCAATGCAGATTCTTGACTCATCACTGAAGATAACTTTCATCCAGTCATCCACAGTCCATGATTGCCTCTCCTTAGCCCACTGCAGTCTTGTTCTTTTATGTTTAGGTGTCAATGATGGTTTTCTTTTAGCTTTCCTGTATTGAAATCCCATTTCCTTTAGGCGATTTCTTACGGTTCGGTCACATACATTGGCTCCAGCTTCTTCCCATTTATGCTTCATCTGTTTAGTTGTACTTTTTCGTTTTTCAAGACAAATGGCCTTAAGTTGCTTGTCTTGACGCTTTGATGTCTTTCTCGGTCTACCAGTACGCTTGGCTTTAACAACCATTCCATGCTGTTTGTATTTGGTCCATATCTTGGATACAGCTGACTGTGAACAGCCCACATCTTTAGCAACCATGCGTGAAGAGTTACCTTCTTCAAGAAGTTTCACAATCCTCTCTTTTGTTTCAAGAGACATTTCTCTTGTTGGAGCCATGGTTCTTGCCACTCTAATTCGTCCAGCAGCCCTCCAAGGTGTCATGACTGCAGGTGTTTTTAACTGCAGACTAACGAGCAGATCTAATCTGAGGCAGGTGTCCATTTAGGGAAAGGAAATTGACTGGGTGTGTCCTTATTTTCTACCTTCAATTTGAGTGATTCCATACTTTTTTCCTCAGAATTGAGTGATTCCATATTTTTTTCCCTGTGGTTGGTCAATAAAAGTAACATTCACTGACTTCCACAATGTTTTTTCTTCATTTCTTTGAGTGTTCCTGAAAGCCAACAAGTTGCACTTTGGAATGACCTTATTATTGTATCATGTTTTTGATCAGAGTTTGTTTTACAGAATGAAATGTCTGAAGGAGTGCTCATCCAAGACTGGTGATTCCATACTTTTTGCCAGGGGTTGTATATCAGTATTATCTAGTTCCAACATGCAGTGTGCTTTTAACCCTTTCTGTTTCAAATCAACAAGGTGCTCCTACTCACACTTGCAGAGCCAATATTAAATAGAAAAAAGACACAGATAAATTAAAATGACAACATTTATTATAAAAAAGTAACACTTATTCTTACCATTATTCAAAAACAGGAAAATTTTAAAAAAGTGCAGTATTATGAAATGTAAACATGAATATTATTCAATCAACTCAACCAACAAATATTGTCAGCCAGTCACATACTTTAAGAAAATACCAAACTGATATCACACTGTGCTTTATCTGCTCACTGTGTTTTTACCTTTTCCATCATACTCAACACTGAAGCCAAAATGGTCCCAAACAGCGGATTTATAAGCTCAAGGCGCCTCTTCAAATTTCCTTTTCTCTGTTTCCCGTTCACTCGCCCTGATCACGCATCTGAGAAAGTTTGGTTTAATTAACACTCAAATCTTCAGCGTCTGCCTTGATCAGCATCTGATTGGTTGTTGCTTGGTTGTGGAGAGACACACGGAGAGAAGTATATAAAAAAGTCTCCCCTGGTCCTTAGCAATCCTGACTATCGCCCAATACACAGAATACAGTATTCAATCAATAACCACAGATAAAGTATTAAAGTTTTGTCACCAGCGAGATAAGCAGATAAGCACCAGAACCAGACAGAGACAGCTGGGCAAACTCAAACTTTTTATTTTCTTAACAGAGAATCAGCAAACACAAATTAAAGAGTTTTCTCTTCTGTAAAAAGTAAAAAAACAGCGGTTGGGCAGGGGGTGATGTTGTGGGCTGCAGACGGAGGAGTAGAAAAACTAGTATATGTCAATCATACTGTAATATTTTGACATTTAATTGGTTTTGCCATATTAAGTACAGTGGCTCTGAAAAATGTGTAAACACAATTATGTTTGAAAATGCTCATTGTTTCAAAATAGCTTTATACAAACTAGTCTCTGGGTATTTGACATATGACCTCAATTTTGGTCTTGTTGCACAAGGCAGAGTCTGCAGGTAAATAGTCATTAAAACAATTGTGAAATTGTCACTTACAACAGTGTCCAGGCATCAAGCAATCTGTGAGCCGAAATTGCTGTAACTCTGCAGTATTTGCTTTAATCTCACAATGTAAAACACTTCTGTACAAACTCACTGTGATGAAGTGCCATTTAATTCAGAACTAGATTTAGAACAACTTTGTAATTACATGTCATGTCAGAACATTCACTCCTTGGTGTTAATATAAACTTGTTTGGTCAAAAACTTCAGCTTATTTTGAAAAAGTCAATCTGAACCACTTTGTGAACATTCTGGTTGAAGTCTCCTGATCAAAAACCATAACATGTAGATGCCTTTTGACAAATTGTAACTCAATTGTAACTTAATGAATATTCTACAACGTTCCATAGATTTATATGTTAATTTAAGCACTGATCATGTTTAACGGTCTCTGCTCAACATTAATAACAGGTGAAAGACATTTGATAATCTATAAATGTGGCAGGGTTTTTCCCAATTATTTCCCAATTAGACCTTCTTACACATCACCATCCCATGCTGTAGTAGACACCATTGTGTCAGTTGGTGCTTGAACCCGCTGATTGCTGCTTGCGGCTATATATATATATATAATTTTTTTTTCTTTATTGAACAAAAAAAAATATCCACTCAAAAAGAAACTTTATTAAATAATAGTATAATGAAGAATAAAAAACTCCAAAGGGCATAGCAAACACTTTACACACTCTGTCAATTGCTTCGTTAATATGCAGTGGAAAATTCATGAAACCAAAGCAGAGATGATCTTTGAGCATGTTAACCAAGAAACACCAGAAAACTACAGTCCCTCACAAACAAAAACAGAGCAGAAAAAAACATGATCTGCTTGTGTTGCTGTTGTGTTGCAGAGTAATGCATACAGTGGCATTAGACTTTGAGGTATAAGTAGATTAATTAGAGTAAGTTATTATAGTTATCATTAAAAAGAGCCAAGTGATGCAGATCTAAAAGATGTATAAATAACAGCTGAAACTGTGTCCCTACACTCTGCATCCATGATCTTTCCCAAGCAGCTGCTGAGCCTGTTCAAACCAAGGAGAGACAAAATTATTGAACAAATAATAACAATAAAATCAGTTTTTGGGTTGAAGAGAGCTGTGCAAGTTCCCCTACCAGAGCAAGAGGAATGATGTTGCTTCTTGTGCATTATTAAGCTAAATGCTACAAACAAAAGTGGTACTTAAAAGTTTGTAAATCCTTTAGAAATGTATTTAATCACTAAATAAAGGTAGATCAAACTACTGAGACAAAGATATTACACTAGTTATTAGGAGTGTAATGATACACTTTGTTGACGATTCAATTTGATTAGATCCACGTAGGCCTGGACAATAATTCAGTATCGGTATTTATCACGATAAGAATTGTTTCAACAACGGTGATATCCTTTTTGTGGTATATCGATATGTATTATTTACATGGACAGGCATTTTTTACTGGTGTAAGCTCGCCACAGCTGAACACAGTCTCCGTAACTGAGCTATGTCTGTGCGTGATGACGTAATCACACAGGCACGTAGCCAGATAGGCTAGGCTAGGCTAGGCTAGGTTAGATTTGGCTAGGCTAGGCTAGGCTTGGGTCCGCTCCGCTACGCATCTAAAATGCCTCGCGCTGGAACCAAACGGAGCCGGGACGAGCAGATTCAAGGCTTGGGTAGGCTAGGTTCGCATGTGAAATGTTCCGCGCTGGAGCGGAGCGGAACGGAACGGAACCAAGCCGAGCCTAGCCACAGGTCCGTTTGGGCAGCGGTTAGCCGTGGGTCCGCTCGAGCACCGGTCAGCCGAGGGTCCGTTTGGGCAGCGGTTAGCCGAGGGTCCGCTATATTTTATCATATAGGGATATCATATTCCTTTTATGTATATGAATACTTGTATTCTGGCTGAAGCACTTTTATAGCTTATGTTGTAACTGAGTTATTTATAGTTGATAAAGCCTATAGGTTTGTTTATTTGAGGGGAAAATCTTGTTGTTTTTATGTATATGAAGGCTTCTTGTATTCTGGCTGAAGCACTTTTGTAGTTTATGTTGTAACTAAGTTATTTATAATTCATGTAATGTTTCTTTTATGTATATAAAGGCTTCTTGTATTCTTTATCCTGGTTGTAACACTTCTGCTTTGATCTGTTAAATATGTTTACAAAAGAGTTAGACGCTCTGCCTCTGTTGTAATTTAAAGTTATTTTTAGTTAGTTAGTTATATAGGTTTATGTTTGACAGGGATGTTGTGTTTTTTTTGCTATATGCAAATAAAATTGAGCATTGATTTATTTTGAGATTTTTTTATTTCTTAATTAAGTATTATAAAGTTTTTTTGTGAAAGGAGGTTTCAAAGACTTAAATTAAAATTTCAGACAGTGTACAGATTTCCATTGCAGGGATTCTTAGCAGTTTTCTGAGGCCTTCTGTAATGGGTTGGGAGCAGTAGCTCTCCAGCCCAGAAGGTTTTAGAACCCAAGTGCTGAGCAGTGGATCTCAAAGCAGGTAAACCCAAGAAAAAGGAAAGTAATAATAATAATAATAATAATAATAATAATAATAATAATAATAATAATAATAATAATAATAATAATAATCAATATATAATAGTATATATATATATATATATATATATATATATATATATATATATATATATATATATATATATTAATAGGATCTATAATAATATTATAGATATAATTATTATTATTAAACCCCGCTCCACGCGGGGATTGAACCCAGGCTGTCGCGGTCGCAGCCCAATGCTCTAACCGCTGAACCAGCGAGCGGATTGGGATGCGGCCGCTTTAATCGCCCTTTAGAGCCTCCACCGAAAGGGGCGGAGCAACGAAAACGGGCGGAGAGGGAAAACAGGCGGAAAACTAAATTCACGCCGAGCGTGAGTGAGAGAAAGGGGGAGAATTGTAAACAATACTCGCCGTGGAAGCTACGGCTACCTCTTATAAAACGAGGTGAAGGAGTAACTGAACAAAAGGGGCTTCCAAAGAAAACAAAACTGAACTGAGGTGTTTGTGGATTTAAACGCTGCTCCACCAGAGAGGGGAGGAACAGCGCGGGAGAGAGAAGGTAAACAACCGCGTGCCTCGCGGTGAGAAACACACACAGACACACACAGACTCGAGAGGGGCGGTAGAACAGAGCACACCGCTCTGCTCCACCAGACTAGAGAGGGAGAGGAAAGGGATAGAGGAAGATACTTATGCGGGAGGAGTTTTGCCAGCGGTGCTGAACAAAACTCTCTCCAAAGGGATAGCAGGGAAGAAAAGAGAAAAAGAGCCGAGGCTCGCTCGAAAATCGGGCATAGATTCGCTCTCACGAGCTTCAAAGATCCAGCGCCGAGTGGCTGGTTGGCGCTGCTTATAAGCTGTTGAAAGCAGGTGTTGATAATTAGCCAATCAGCCCTCGGCGCTGGCCTGGTGCGCCCTCCGACGCCCTGGAGGACACCTCGATCGGGCACCAGCCCTTACACCTTCAGAATATTTATATCGATATTGAAATTATATCGACCAAAATTAAGGAATATATCGTGATATAAATTTTGGCCATATCGTCCAGCACTAGATCCACGTTACTGAGTTCACGGTTTAATTTTATTGCAATATTTTAAACAGATGTGAACTAAGAAATTTTCCAAGAGCAACACCCTGCGGCCGACAACAACCCATAAGCTTGCTGCCACCACAATTAACAAAGAAAACAAGACAAATCCCAACAGAAATATAATAATATTAATAATATGTAGCCAAAACAAATAAAAAGAAAGGAAATTCCTGCACTAAATTAACTCTAAAATTTACTTTTTATAAAAAAATAAACAATAGAAAAATAAATATGAAATTGGAAAATAGCCAACTAAACTAAACCCGAAATACTAAAAAATATATAATCACAACATAGCAAAATGACGAAGTTGCACAAGTTAGAATGTTATAATCCTGAAAACAGTTTTAAAATGTTTGGTTTTAACGCTCTACTTACTAAAAAATGTGTTTAAATCAGGCTCGGGCTCATAATGACGGGTGGGGTGGGTTGAGTCAGGCTCGGGCAGACCGTGTATGGGCTTGAGCCGGGTCATGCTGGATTTTATGACATAGGCAATACAATGTCCAGATTTTGCCTTGGTTGGGTCACCCGTATGTGGAGAGTGCGGTATTCACTGTAGAGCTTAGATCAGGCCCAAAAAATGCAGTCCGACCAGAGCCTGTGAACGTTCTGCCTGAGCCCAACCTGAAATAGACTCAAAACTAATAATATTATTTTAAAGGGAGAATTTAGGCCAATTGGCGTCAGCGTGCTGCAACACTTCCCACCAGTGGAGTTTCATATGATTTTTAAATAATATATAATTTAATATAATATAATAATAATAATAATAATAATAGTTGTTTTGTTGTTGTTGTTGTTGTTATTATTATTATTATTATTATTATTATTATTATTATAATAAGCATTGTATGAGCCAGTGGTGGGTCATGCAGTGTAAAGATTTCTACATCTTGAAGCCCTTCTCTGATTACTCTGGTTACTGCAGTGGAAGCTTGAATGATGCGCTAAACATCCTCCTACCAAAACGACCTTTCAGGAACAAGTTACAAGTCTTAAATTAAATGAATAAAGGTGTCAAAGGTGCCCTTCATTAACCATTCGATCAGTGAAACAGCCTTGATAGATCTACAAACAGCCCCTGTGGTGGGGAGACAGCATTATTTGAATGGTTGAATTTATTTATTCATTTATTGTGGTTTTGGTAAATCCTGAATACATTGCATATAGAAAGCCATACTGCCTCCATACACCCCTACTTATTATTTAATATTAAGAAATACTATCAGAAAAAAAACTGGTTTATTTTCTCATTATTACATTACTGTCTCGCTTACTCACTCTGTCTCTCTCTCACTCTTGCTCTCTCCTTCTCTCTCACTCGTGCTGTTTCTCCCTCTCACTCACTCTGTCTCTCAGTAACTTGTTCTGTCTTAAGGTAACTTGCACTGTCTCTCTCACACTTGTGCTCTCTCTCCCCTCTTTCTCTCTCTCTCTCTCTCTCTCTCTCTCTCTCCCTCTCTCTCCTGAGATATTAAAATACAGTAGATAATCTTATGAAATATGAATATGAAATGTTGCTTGCCCTCTTCTTACTCACAGATTCTCAGGTTTAACCCAAAAGGTTGTATCATGTATATATTGGTGGTGAAGATCTTTCATTCCAGATTGTACAGACTGTACTGATTATGCTCTTTTTTACAAAGGGTTTACAAAGACTAACACTCAAGCCTTGAATTACTTCCTGGCAGCATTCATCAACGTGATCCGAGGGTGGGTTGTTTTTTCATATAGCCGAAATCTAAGTAAGTATCACATTTCTCTAGTTTCTGTTATATACACTATGTACCAGCACTTTTATACATAATTTATTTACATTGATGTTAGAACAGCACATCAAATCTAAGGGCTTGTGAAGAAAACAATTATTGAATCAAATCAGGGAACGAACAGATCATCTACATTTTACTGCATTTTGTTGACATTGGCATCAGACATTCAATGTTTCTTCTTAAACCAAGGGTGTTAAAAAAACACTTGACTTCAAAAATACTTTACTGTAGGGTAATATGAATAAGGATGCCTTTAAACAATTTAGGAAAGCCCATATGATTATGTCATGTCTCTGGAAGCTTCTTTTAAAAGGTTTATTGGCAACATCTCAGTTAATTAGAGACACACCTGTGGACATATTTTAAGGCACTCCTAAACATACTGCCACTTTGAGTAACATTATGTGAAAGTCTAACGAAATTAACTAAGATATCAGAAAGAAAATTGTGGACTTTCACAGATCTTGTTCATCCTTGGGTGCAATTTCCAGATGCCTGAAGGTGCTTCGTTTATCTGTACAAACAACTATATGCAAGTACACACAAGTGTTACGGTTTAGTGGGGAGGTGGACTCAAATGCAGAGTTGTTTTATTTACTTATTTATTTTATTTATTTATATTTATTTGCTTATTTATTAGTTGTATTATTTATCAATATATTTGACATTACTTGTGTGTCTGTGTAAATGGTTTGATAGATCTGGGATGGAGTGCTTGAAGCGGGGTTTGAACTCCCAACCTTTGGAGTTGCCGACGGGTGTGCTACCACTGCTCTACTTAGGGCGTGTGCAGAGGCTTTGGAAGAGAGCCTTACATGTGGCAGTGGAGAAAAAGGGCGGGAAAATCAAACAAAGAATCTGCTGCCACATGGCATGGCCCAAACAAAGGAAAGGAAATGAAACTTAAAGAAACTTAGAGAAGGCTTCTTGAAAAACAAAACTTAGAAAAACACAGATCTTTTCTCTCTTTTTGTGGCTTCTTTTAAGATCTCATTTTTTTGTGTTTCTAATAATCTCTTTTCTTCTTTACCCACTGTTACCGGTCACCCCTCTACAAAGGTGTGATGGTGAACTGAGGTTTGGCTGGGGTTTTTAAGCTGTGTTCACAGCTGAGCCTGATTTGCTCTAATTACTGCTGGGGATTCTGGGACTTGGAGTTTTTTGCCCCAGATCCACCAGCTCTTCCACTGCAGTGTCCAGGCCCTCTGGTGGTGGTTGGCGGCACATGTTGCTTTCTTACAGTACCCACCCCTCTAGGGGCGACACCTGACGACCCCAAGCCAGCAGCACGATCACGCTGGAAGTCCCGGATTAGAGCTGGGTCAAGAATCCGGTTCCGAGGGACCCACGAACGTTCCTCTGGCCCGTAACCCTCCCAGTCAACAAGATACTGGGTGCTGCCCCGAACCTTACGCACATCCAGCAAACACCAAACCGTGAACGCAGGGGAACCGCCCACCAGACGTGGGGGAGGGGGTCGAGTTCCAGGTGAGGGGGCTCCACACAAAAATGGACGTAGGTGGGGAAACGTGGAACCAGTTTATGCGAGACACCTCGCAGCGGAAGGTCCCTAGTGGACAGCCACACACGTTGACCCACGCGAAACTGGGGGGCACGGCTTCTTTTGCGATCTGAAACTCGTTTTCTGGTCTTTGAGGTCGCCTGCAAGGTGGCACGTGCCTTCTGCCAGGCCCTGCGACACCGACGGACATACTGCTCAGCAGAGGATACACCCACTTCCCTCACCTGTTCCACAAATAGTGGAGAGGAGTACCCGAATTGGCATTCAAAGGGTGACATACCCAAGGATGAATGCCACAGGGTGTTGTGGAAATACGCTGCCCAGAGCAGTTGGTCAGTCCAGGATGTCTGGTTGCCCGCAGTGAGGCAACGTAGCAGTTGGCCGAGGTCTTGATTGACCTGCTCGGTTTGCCTGTTCAATTCAGTGTGGAAGCCGGAAGTGAGACTCACTGTGGCTCCCATCAGCTTGTAAAAGTCTTTCCAAAACCGGCTGGCGAACTGGGGCCCCCGGTCCGACACAAGATCCCGGGGCATGCCATGTAATCTCACGACGTGTTGTAGAAGAAGATCCGCAGTTTCCTTGGCAGAGGGAAGTTTGGGCAGCGCCACAAACTTGCATGCCTTGGAAAAGTGGTCCACAAGCACCATTACAACCGTGTTGCCCTTTGATGGTGGTAGACCCGTCACAAGGTCCAATGATACATGGGACCATGGACGGGACGGGATTGGTAATGGGTGTAGGAGACCAGGCGGTCGGGACCGAGGTGCCTTGTTCTTTTGGCATACCTCACAAGAAGCAACGAAAGCACAAGTGTCTTTGTCCAACCCTGGCCACCAGAAGCGCCTTTGAAGGAACTCCAAAGTTCGGACTGCCCCGGGATGGCCAGAAAAAGAGAAGGAATGCCCCATTGCAGGAGCTGCTGACGGACAGCCAACGGCACATACTGGCGACCGGGGGGGCCACCCCCTGGGTCAGGCTCCTGTTGGAGGGCTCGTGCAATGGACTCCTCAATACCCCAGCGGAGGGGGGCAACTATTTTGGAGGCAGGGACAACTGGTTCAGGGACTGGCTCAGGTCTAGGGGGGGCCCAACATCTGGACAGGGCATCGTGCTTGGTATTTTTGGAACCTGGCCTATAGGACAGAACAAAATGGAAACGATCAAAGAATAGAGCCCACTGGGCCTGACGTGGGTTCAGTCTTGATTTCTTCAAAGGCTTTCTGAGCCTCCGCTGTCCAGCGAAAGGGCCCCGGGGTTTTTCGTGTTAAGGCAGTAAGGGGTGCTGCCACCGTGCTGAATTGACGCACGAAACGGCGAAAAAAGTTGGCGAACCCCAGTAAAGACTGGACCTGCCTAAGAGTGGAAGGGAGCGGCCAGTCTTTGACAGCCTTGATCTTGGCTGGATCCATGCGAAGAGTGCCTTTGGATACCATGAACCCCAAGAACGATACTGTCTCAGAATGGAACACAGACTTCTCCAGTTTTAGAAATAGACGGTTCTCCAAGAGCAACTGGAGAACCCGTCGGACATGTCCTATGTGTTCCTCTTGTGACCGGCTGTAAATCAGTATGTCTTTAAGGTAGACGTAAACATATTGGTCCAAGGCCTCCCGCAGTACATCATTAATAAAGCGTTGGAACACTGCGGGGGCGTTCATGAGACCAAAGGGCATTACATGGTACTCGTAGTGCCCTGTTGGGGTAATGAAGGCTGTTTTTCATTCATCCCCCTGCCTTATGCGAACCAGGTTGTAGGCACTGCGCAGGTCCAATTTGGTAAAAATTGAGGCCTGCTGCAGTGCCTCAAAAGCTGTCTGCATCAAGGGAAGGGGGTAACGGTCCTTCACAGTGATGGCGTTTAGTCCTGTTTAATCTATGCAGAGACGAAGTCCACCATCTTTTTTCCTCACAAAAAAAAAAAATCCAGCCCCTGCTGGTGATGAGGAAGGCCGTATAAGGCCTGACTCCAAGGCCTCACAAATGTAGGTGTCCATGGCAGCATGTTCAGGAGGAGCGAGTGCAAACAATCGACCCCTGGGTGGAGTTGTGCCTGGTAAGAGGTCAATTGCACAGTCATATGGCCTGTGTGGGGTCAGGACCTGGGACTGATCTTTTCTGAACACCTTACAGGAACTCTGTCTAAGTACGGTATGGGTATCTCCTTTGGTGGAAACGCTCGAGGAAGTGCTTCATTGAGCTTTAAACAGTTCCCCTGACAAAATGGGCCACAAGCATAGACTGAGTGGGTTGACCAGTCTATACGTGGGTTGTGAAGCTCCAACCAGGGGTACCCAACCTAACATAACTCCACCTGTTCCATGTGGGCCCCCACCTGGAGGATTACTGGTTTGGTGCGATGTGTCACAGGGCCGGAGCCCACAACCCTCCCATCTATAGCAAGGACAGGTAGTGGATGCTCTAATGGCTCAACTGGAATGCCCAAACTAGCTGCAAGGGAGGTGTCAAACCTCCTGCAGCACCAGAGTGTACAAAGGCTGTTAGTGAGGTATGTTGTTAAGGGGCCCAGGCTAATTTAACAGAGAGATGCAATCCTGACATGGGGGATACCACAGGGTCTAAGGCCAGTTGGGCTGGTGGATGAATAGGTAAACGGGCACCTCCCAGCTGCATGGGTTCAGGTGCATCTTGCGGGGACACACTTTGGATGGAATCACCCGAAAAGTGGTGCCCAAAACCTGGGGCATGAGTACTATGTACTATGAGTGTACTATGTACTATGAGTACTTTTTTGCACCAGATCCACCAGCTCTTCCACTGCAGTGTCCAGGCCCTCTGGTGGTGGTTGGTGGCACATGCCGCTTTCTTACAACAAGTTGGGAATGTCTAGCCATCATATACGCCCAGGAAGGAGACGGATTATGTGTCCCAGGGATGAACGTGCTTTATTCCGAAATGTGCAAATTAACCCAAGAACAAAAGCAAAAGGATTTGTGAAGATGCAACTGAGGCTGGTAAGAGTGTGTCATTATGCACAGTGAATCGAATACTGTATCGAAATGAGCTGAAAAGCTACTCTGCTGGGAAGAAGCCATTACTCTAAAACCAAAAACTATGATAAAGCCAGATTAATGTTTGCAAATGCACATAGGAACAAAGACCTTAATTTTTGGAAACATGTCCTGTGGTCTGACGAAACAAAAATTTAACTGTTTGGCCATAATTACTATTGTTATGTTTGGAGGAAAAAGGGCGAGCCTGAGAACACCATCCCAACTGTGAAACACGGGGTGGCAGCATCGTGTTGTGGGGTTGTTTTGCTGCAGGAGGGACTGGTGCACTTAACAAAATAGATGCCATTGTGAGAAAAGAATAGTATGTATATACTGAAGCAACATCTTAACACATCAGTTAGGAAGTTAAAGCTTGGGCGCAAATGGGTCTTCCAAATAGACAATGACCCATAGCATACTGCCAAACTGGTTACAAAGTGGCTTAAGGATAACAAAGTCAATGTTTTTGAGGGGCCATTACAAAGCCCTGATCTCAATCCTATTGAAAATTCATGGGCAAAGCTGAAGAGTCAGGTGTGACCATATTCCTTTAGCCCAAATTTATGCCAACTAATTGTGAGAAGCTTGTGAAAGGATATCCTGTTTGACCCAGGTCATACTGTTTAAGGGCAATGGCACCAAATACTAAAGAAAGGTATGTAAATATATGTTTACTTTGCAGAAAATAATACCAATGCCAAAAAATCTCTCTCTCTCAATCTTTCTGGCATTTGGCAAATATAAATAATTTTGGTAATCCTAATTAACATATAACAGAAAGGTTTATTTTAATTTCATTGTAGACAGTTAGGAAAACATGCATAGGTGACAGAGCATATTATGACAACTGACTATGTAGCTCTTGTTTTTTTGCCATGTCAGGATAAGGATAATGATGTGACTCAGATACCAAATGATGCAGTTGGTGAAACTAAAGAAAAGTGAGAACTTCAAGAAGATCTTCTAAATCATAGCTTTACCTCAAATAATTCTATTAAATTTTTGCTTTTGCTGATGTGCTTTTCGCGGTGATGCAGAACAAAAGTCCAGTTTTGCCTCTCACGAATAGAGGAGGTCCACTGTGATCGAGAGGGAAAGAGAAAACTTTGACCGCATGTTTTTTAATGTAACAGTGAGAAATTAGGGCATGCCACATCAGCAGAGAAATGCAACAACTAACTTGCAGGGGTACTGCCAGCAGCTACACAACACCATCATCGACAAAATTGCAACACAAATCAGGAATAGGTTTTCTGATCACAAAAGATAGCATTTTCTTGATCTGTTGGATCCTCTGAATTTCATGTCATATAGGACAACTTTTCCTGCGGTTGCATTTGCATTCTTATCTGAAGCTTACGGAGAGCACTTAGACATGACGCGAATGAAACTAATAGTCTTGTACTCAATGGAAAGTTTTAACGGGAAGAATCCCCGTGACATCCTACATTTTCTTCAGATGAACAGACTTGAGGACAGCCATCCTAGACCCTTCTGTTTTGCATGCTTAGTACAGCCTCCGTTAAACAGAGCTTCTCAGCTCTATAAAGAATGAAAGACTGTCATCCTTGGCACTCATCGCAATTGAAAAGGATTTGCTGATGGAACTGAAAAGGGATAGGTCATTGTACTACAAAGTACTCAACACTATTCTGGAAAAAGAGCAGAGGTTGGACTTTATTGGATGGATTTTATTGTCATTCGCATCACATGGTACATGAGGTGAAACAAAATTGTAATCTCACGATCCAGTTTACACCCAAGAGCTGTTGTTAAAATAGATATATAGATAAAATAGATAACAAAATAAAAGAATACAATAAAAATATAATATAACAAAATAGATAAAGATAAATACACAAAAAAATAGTAGGCAGAGTAGACAGGTAGCAGCAACATGAAGTCCAGAGTGCAAGTTTTGCTATAGCAGCATGATAATGGAATTATATCAGTAAAGATAAAGTGTCTCAGTGCGATTTAAATGACAGTGTTTGTAAACAGTAATTTGTCCTTGTAAAGTGTCAGTGCAGTGTGTTGTTAGGTGGAGTTTAAGAGCCTTACAGCTTCCGGAATGAAGCTGTTACTCAGTCTGGTTGTTTTGCACTTGATGTTCCGCAGCCTCTGGCCTGAGGGGAGCGAGACAAAAAAATGAGTGTGCTGGGTGGGTGGGATCCTTCCTGATGCAGGTGGCCCTTTTCCTGCATCTGGAGGTGTAGATGTCCGTGGCGCTGGGGAGGCTGTCTCCAACAATCCTCTGTGCAGCCTTCACCACCCTCTGCAGAGCTTTTCTGTCTGCAGCAGAGCAGCTTCCGTGCCACATGTTGATGCTCCCGAGTCCAGCTCGTCTCAGCCTCCTGAGGAAGTAGAGCCGCTGATGTGCCTTCCTGACCAGAGTGGAAGTGTTGTTGCTCCAGGTGAGGTTGCTGCTTAGGTGCACACCCAAGTACCTGTAGCTGTGAACCACTTCCACTGCAGATCCTCCAATTTGCAGGGGGAGGTGGGCATGCTGGCCCCTTCTGAAGTCCACTATCATCTCCTTTGTCTTCTCTACATTGATGCAGAGGTCTCTCTGCACCAACCCTCCTGGTGTTCCAACTCCTGCCTGTAGATGGACTCATCTCTGTTCGTGATGCATCCAACCCTTGCCGTGTCGTCTGCAAACTTCACAATATGACAGCCTGGATGGAGAGGTGAGCAGTCATATGTGAGCAGTGTGAACAGGAGTGGGCTCAGCACACAGCCCTGAGGGGAGCCAGTCCTGAGGATTATGGTGAGGGAAGAAAGGTTGTGAACAGACTGTGGCCTGTTGGTCAGGAAGTCTACGACCCAGTTACACAGGGAAGAGCACAGTCCAAGTGAGGAGAGTTTGGTTATCATTGTCTGAGGAATCATGGTGTTTAAAGCAGATCTCAGGTGGGTGAGGGCAGTGTGGACCACGGAGGAAATTTGTAGTCCGTGATGCACTTGATGCCCCTCCACATGCTCTGTGGATCCTGGGAGGAAAAGTGTCCCTGGATTTTCTGAGCATATGCAGCTTTTGCCCTCTTAACTCCAACAGTCAGCTATCTTCTAGCCCTCCTGAGTCACTGGACCTGAAGGCAGCATCCCTGGCTTTCAGCAGAGAACGCACCTCTGCGTTCAGCCAGGGCTTCTGGTTCGGGTAGCAAGTCAAAGTCTTGGTAGTAGTGACATCCTCCACATACTTGCTGATGTACCTGAGAACAGCCGATGTGTATTCCTCCAGATCCAGCTCCCCCTCACACTCAGCAGCCTCGCTGAAGACCTGCCAGTCTGTGCAGTCCTGCAGCACAGCGTCACCATCACTGGGCCACACAGTGATGGTCTTCTGTTTGGGTTTGGAGCGTCGCAGCGAGGGGTGGTATATGGGGACCAGCATGATAGAGATGTGGTCAGAGAGTCCGAGGTGGGGGCGGGGGAAGGCTCTGTACGCGGCCCTCGCGTTGGTGTAAACACGGTCCAGCGTGTTATTACCTCGCGTTGGGATGTTCACGTGTTGGTAAAACCTCAGCAGCGTGTTCTTCAGTTCTACGAGGTTAAAAAACAAGTAGAACGTGTCCGAATGCTTGTTCTGAAGGGAGCTGATGTCATAAATAGCCTTCAGCGTGTTATTAGCATTAGCATCCGGTGCTATGTAAACAGCAATCACGAACACCGCCGAAAACTCACAAGGCAGGTAGTGGGGACGACACTTCACAGTCAGCTGTTCTGTCGCCTCGGAGCAGTGGCTGTTTACCAACACGTAGTTTGTGCACCAACTTTTGTTTATGTAGACACACAAGCCGGAAGAGCTGCCGGCCGGCAAGCTGGAAGGCTGAGTCCGACATGGTGTGGTTCAGCCAGGTTTCCGTGAGGCAAATCACAGCGCAGTTCCTCATCTCCTCAGAAACACTCATCCTCAGCCGCTGCAGGTCCAGCTTGTTATCCAAAGAGCGGACGTTAGACAGGAAAGTTGACGGAATCGGGGGTCGGTTAGCATTATCCTTTAGCCTGGCTAGCACACCAGCTCGTTTCCCCCTCTTCTGAAGCCGCTCGCACCGCCTCCTCCTCCTGCCCTTTGTCTGCAGTGATCCACTCCCCCACTCCATATATGCTGTTTTACTGACCAAACTGTCCTTAATCCGCAAAAGTTCGGTTTTGCTGGTTCTGGGGTTCTGGGGCCATGAAGTTGGGCTCAGAACCGATGTAAAAACAGCTCAAAACAGGGTGTTCGCTAGGAGCGTAAGAAACCGCTGCACTACTGCGCGCCGCCATCTTTTCAGGTTTCAGGTTCTGACCAATAGCTGCTTTATCCAATAGCTTCTTTATCACACACACGGGGCTAAGTAATTTATTTGCATAAATCAGGGGTGTCCATACTTTTGACCTGATGCTACCTTATTCTGTAGTTGCTCCATACATACACAGTACTGCGGCCCTGGGCACACATTGTGTTTCTTGAGCACCTTTGTTGGCCAACTGTTCACTCCTATGGGGTACATTCTTACGAAAATTGTACAAAAACTGTGCATCGAATCGTACAGCATATTTTTGCAAAGAACGCATTAAAGTGGACATGAAACACTTTAAGTATTTAGTAGAATTCACAAGATGTATTTTCACTCCAACAAATCTTATAAGTTTAACAGCTGTCAGTGAAACTCTTGCCCCAGCGCTTAATGTGACGTCACGAGGTTGGTTCTCGAACACCTCACTAACATAAACTATTAGCCTACACTAGTTCTTGAATGGATAATAAAAGCTGAATTAAAAATCTTTTGGGTACTATAAAAGCAGCAGCTGTAAGCCGCAAGAAACGATCCAAATGACGCCCCCACCCAGCAGAGCAGCGAGCGGTACCGAAAGTCTAGATAAGCTGACAGTTAAAAGATAACATAGCTAGTGTTAGCTACTTATCTAGCTATCTTACCATAGATAGCCAAAGCTAGCTAACTAGCTAACACTAACTAGTTGAAGCTAGCTACCCAGCAAGCCTTCTAACTTCCAAACTGAGCGGTTTATCAACCAAACAGTGCCTGGGTGTTTCAATATCCACTTAAATCATGTACGTTTCATTCAGTCTTAATGAACTCTGGACTTTACATGCTAAATAGCTGAATGTATATAAACAAGCTAGTTAACTGGATGGCAGTACCTGCTGTTGACGAGCTGCTTCAGGGTTTCTGCACAGACCTGCACATAGAGAGAGCAGAGAGACCTCCAAACATCTCGCTCTCAGAAAAGCATCTGAAAGGTTCTGCTCAGGGATCTGCAGGGAAGACATCTGAGCAAATGGTCCACGTTAGCCTCCTGACAGCAAATCCACTTGGTTGCAGTCGGCATGGCAGTGCAGTGACCGCATCTGCACCAGGTAAAGTTAGTGTTACCGACCCTCTCCACCTGTACAGGAACTTCCTTATGCTCCTTACCGGCTCGAAAGCATAAGCTGTTCAGCTTTCTCTTCATCCATAATCTCGACAAACAACACGCTCTTTTCCTTAACCCTGACCGCTAGTTATGTACGTATGCTCTTCAAACAACCAACCTTGTGACGTCACCAGTGCTGCATGGAAAAAATGGTGGCGCACTTGCGCAAAGTTTAGGGCAGTAACAAACATAAATATATTAGAATTTAGTGTGTAAACATTTTACATAACCGCCCCCCCCCGCCCCAAATAAATTCCATTATATTTAATCCCTTAGAAAACTTGTACAAACTGAAATTTTCATGTCCTCTTTAAGTTCTAAAGGTCATCAGAATTTGGTCTTCATATCTCAAAAATGTGACGTTTGTTTGTTAGCTTTTTTTTATTTAATAAATATAATTATAAATATAATTCTGTGTTTACGTCCATCCCTCTCATCCATAACAACATCAGTGCTCAGCCTCATCACCTGTGTGGATGAATATATGTGAAGTTTTGTAGCCATGTTACACAAATTCCATATAAAACCTTGTAAGGTGATGCGCTGTATTTATCACTACAGTTTTCAGGTCAGTGTTTTCTCAAAGTTCTTGAGATCAGCTTCTTGAAGTTCACAATTCTTCAGATTTGCCAACTGCCTTATTTGGTATCTGACAATGAACAAGAGCTACAGAGTCAGTTCTAATAATATGCTATGTCATTTTACCCAAGAAAATGTCATGATAACCTAATGTCACCACCACCAAGTCTCTTGATTTAGTTGTTATGTCAACTTTACATTAAAGTTGACATGAGCAGCCTTTATGACACCTTTTGTAATAAACATTTATAAATGTTTAAGTATGTTTGTGCCAGTTGTTATAAAACACTTATGTAGGTGTCACATAGCCTGATTCATATTACCCCACAGTAAAGTGTTAACAAAGGATTTATTCTACTTTTGTTGAAGTAACTGCCTTAACAGTTCAGCGGAAGCTTTCTACTAGATTTTGGTCCATTGCTGTGAGAATTTGATTGCGTTTAACAACAAGAGCATTCAGGGTGATGCTCCACCCCATTTCATCCCAAAAGTATTGAATCAAAGTCCATCAATCCACCAGTTCTACTGCTTCACAGCTTAGTAATGGGGGCTTTATACCTCTCTAGACCACGCCTGGCATTAGGCATGATGCCAGCAGTTTTATGTTTACTTGATTCTATTCTAGATTCCTATTCTATTGGCAGTACTTTTTCACAGGAACTAGACAAGTGTCGGTGCATTTGCACTTCTGTGTCAGTCAACTTACTGAGCAATGCATGTATTAAAAAGGTGTTATATTTTAATTAGCTGATTACAGTTCTATACCTATATTTAATTTAACTAGGAACATTTTTTATTGAATAATATTAATCTATATATTGTATATATAAATTACAAATCATACAACATGAGACAGAAGCACTACAGGACTTTAATCCTATTGTTATTTTCTCTTTTTCAGGTACTGTAATCATTCTGTACCTACAAGTTCTGCCGTTGGTCCTACTTGTTTTTTTGTTTTTCTGTAAGTTGAATATCTGTTTATTCTTGTATTCAATTGTCCAAGCTGATACGTGTCTTATAAAGGTCATTGATTATTAACTTATTATATGTAGATTTACTGTAATAATTCATTGTAATCTAACATTGTACAGCTTTATTTAGAGTGTATCACAGAGTCAAGCTGCTGTGCGGTGGGGAAATGTAAATACTCTTAATAAAGATGAGGGAAAAAGGTCATGAAAAATGTCATATATCAGGATTTGAGATTTGGGAGAGGAATGTTGTTCTTATCTGATATAGGATTCTAGTTGCTCAGCAGTTCCAACTCTTTCTTAGCTGTATTTCTGTTGGTTAATAAGCTTTTCAGGCCCAGTTTGCAGGTGTGTTGGTATGAAAATTTGGACTAGATTGGCTGTATTTTACAGGGGAAACAGAAAACTATGTTTACAAGAATATTACATGAAGTACTTTGAAGGTTAATGTTACTATTGATTTCTGTTTCAGGACAGACAGTACAGAACTGTAGGATTGAATTTGGATATTAATACAGCAGTTTTTTGTCCTGTAAGCAGGAGAGTTGGTGTGGAATTGTAAGATTGTTTTCATATTAAAATGGGTGTATGTAGGTCAGGTTTGAAAAATGATATAGAATAGTGAAACTATTTTGGATAGTTATGAGTTTGTATTAAGGCCTTTGATTAATGTTTATTATTTAACTGTAAATTATTTAATCTGAATCTAAATAACAGTGTGTTTCTCAAAATGTAAATCAGGTTCTTCCAGAATCAGGAAAATGAAAATATATGGTAAGTATAAAAACACAATGAACTACTAAAGTGTTTTATGTTCCAAGATAATATTAGTTTGTCTTAAAGCTGTAAACACTGTGTAAAATTCAGATAATAATCACCCTGTTATAATGCTGTATGTGAAGCTTAATAGAAACAGTATGAGAAACATCTGCATTGAAAAAAAGTACAGTAGTATGAAAAACTTTGGGCACCCCTGATAATGTTCATGATTTTTTTTTATAAATCATTGGTTGTTTGGATCAACAATTTTAGTTAAATATACCATACAGCAGAAGAACACTGATATTTGAGAACTGAAATTAAGTTTATACAGTCATATGAAGCAAGAGAGCAGCAAGATGATGCTGCAGCTCTTTGGAGGTGGTCTGTGGATTGTCCTTGACTGTTTTCACCATTCTTCTTCTCTGCCTTTCTGATATTTTTCTTGGCCTGCCACTTCTGGGCTTAACAAGAACTGTCCCTGTGCTCTTCCATTTCCTTACTGTGTTCCTCACAGTGGAAACTGACAGGTTAAATCTCTGAGACAACTTTTTGTATCCTTCCCCTGAACAACTATGTTGAACAATCTTTGTTTTAGATCATTTGAGAGTTGTTTTGATGAGCCCATGATGCCACTCTTCAGAGGAGATTCAAATAGGAGAACAACTTGCAATTGGCCACCTTAAATACCTTTTCTCATGATTGGATACACCTGGCTATGAAGTTCAATGAGGTTACCAAACCAATTTTGTGCTTCAGTAAGTCAGTAAAAAGTAGTTAGGAGTATTCAAATCAATAAAATGATAAGGGTGCCCATACTTTTGCACCGGTCAAATTTTGATTTAATGCATATTGCACATTTTCTGTTCGTACAATAAACCTCATTTCAATCCTGAAATATTACTGTGTCCATCAGTTATTAGATATATCAAACTGAAATGGCTGTTGCAAACACCCAAATATTTAGAACTAAAAATGATTAAGATAAATAGGGGTGCCCAAACTTTTTCATATGACTGTATATATATAGAAAGTGCAATAATTCTTTAAACAAAACTGGCAGGTTTTTTGGGCACAGAAAAATTACATTAATATTTAGTAGATCCTCCTTTTACAGAAATCACCAGTGTTTAAAACAATTTTAATTCTGAACTAGTTTAAAGTTCAGTTCATTTTTCTTTTTTCGTGAGATATTCAAAAAAATAATTTTTTTCACACTACAAGCTAGAAATTACTATATGCTCTGAAACTGCTCATTGTAGACATTTGCTCATGACACAAACAATGGGCTCCTTGCACTCACGGCTCTGACGCATTTCCGTTTTCAAATAATACGGCTCGGACGTTTCCGGTTGTATTGTTTACATTCGCCTGTATAGGCAAAACGTACATTTTTTACTAGCGAGAGGTCAAAATGAGTATCCAGCGTGAAGTTTTCAAGCCGTTTTAAGCACTGCTGTGTTCCTTTTTGCACGGCGTCGACTAAGTTTTATGGAAGCTTTAGGCTTTCATAGCTTCCCTGCTCAGAGTGATTTAATAAACAGCGGCTAATGAACATCAGTCGGCACCACTTTACCATTTCGCTGTATGAAAGGTCTGTAGCAAACATTTAATACCAGACTACCTGGTTAAACCAAAAACGTCAGAAGCTTGGAGACGACTGGCAAAGCATGCAGTGCCACTGCTTGGAATAATTGGAATATGGAATAATTAACGTGACAGCACCCAGGCTCCACGTGTTTGGGATAGGAGATCAGCTAAAGGTACTTGCCTGAATGATCCACCACCTAGCATTTTTATTATAGTTAGATATTATTATTATTATTATTATTATTATAGCTGGCATTAGTATTATTATTATTATAGCTAGATATTATTATTATCATTATTATAGCTAGCATTATTATTATTATAGCTAGCATTTTTATTATTATAGCTAGCATTATTATTATTATAGCTAGATATTATTATTATAGCTGGCATTTTTATTATTATAATTATAGCTAGATATTATTATTATTATTATTATAGCTGGCATTTTTATTATTATTATAGCTAGATACTATTATCATTATTATTATTATAGCTAGCATTATTATTATTATTATAGGTAGCATTTGTATTCTTATTTTTTACTATTATTATAGCTAGCATTATTATTATTATTATAGCTAGATATTATTTTTACTATTATTATTATTGCTAGATATTATTATTTTTACTACTATTATTATTATTATTATTATTATAGCTAGATATTATTTTCATTATTATTATTATTGCTAGATATTATTATTTTTACTACTATTATTATTATTATTATTATTATAGCTAGATATTATTTTTACTATTATTATTATTGCTAGATATTATTATTTTTACTACTATTATTATTATTATTATTATTATTATAGCTAGATATTATTTTCATTATTATTATTATTATTATTATTATTATTATTATTATTATTATTATTATAGCTAGCATTTGTATAATTATTTTTATAATGATCATTATAGTTAGAATTATTATTATTACTAGCATTTTATTAGACTTCCATTTGATAACAGAAGAAACTAACAACTATCAGTAATGCACCTAGCAAGCTAGTTAGCTATACTAGCTAATGCTGAGCTGTGTGGGCTAACGTAAAATATAAGAAAAAAATCTTCGTAGTTGAGTAGGTATGAAGATGCATATAGTTTAAAGCCTTTCTCTAGCTTTCTAGTGGTAGGCTTTACTGGTCTCCTCGACGTTGAGGTTAATTTTTAGAAGCTCTTGTAAACACCAGCTGAAAATACTGCCATAGCGAGTGTATTAGAAAATCCAAACAGGAAACGCTCGAGCAGCACTGATGAGAATGCGGAAGTAGTTGTGCAAAGAGCGCATTGTGAGAATTGGAGAATCGGTGTCTGTCTCCGTCATAGGCGTAGGAACCGGGGGGGGATGGGTTATTAGAAACAGGTGGATTTGTCCCCCCCAAAAATGATATCAGTTCGCTCAGGTCAGCTGTACTATTAATGAGGAGACAGACCGGACCAATCACGGAGCCGGTTCAGGTATTAAGTCACGCCTCTCAGTAGAAACAGCCAATCAGCTTGCTGGTTTTGCGGCGCGCGGAGCAGAGGCAGTTTGCTGTTGGGGAAGCCCCGCCCCCTCGCTGTGAGATTTAGCAGCGGGATCGGGACGCAGCAGCTTCAGCTGATTTTAAAACAGATCTGGATATACGGAGATTTTACTAAAAGAAAGGTAACGATAGGTTAACCACGTCAACTGTGATGATATGTTTCTGCTAGCTGGTTAAAATACACGTCTCTGAATCAGCACACAGTTTAAACCCACTGTGATTAATAAACTGCAGCTGTGTTAGTGTGTAAGCTTATCTTTGGAATTAGCTAGATTGGGAGTCAGGGTTAAAGGAAAAAAATATATATGTAATGTTTCCCTGTACCTGATCAGCTAATCACTTTAATTTTCAAACTGTTTATTCATTTAGGATTACAGGACTTACTGTGAGCTATAATGAACGAAAATTGATTTAACTAACTAGTTATCTAGAAGCTGGATGTAGATGATCGCCAGAATTTCGTACAGTACTTTAAGTTGGTAGTTTAAAGCAGTTACTTAACCCCGATCACTGCCCTAAACTAGTGTTTTCCACCTGATCAGCTAATAAACAGTCATTTACTGAGTTTACCTGTTAAAATCCTTTAGCCCCCTATGGAGCCTAAATAAATCATGTATATCCACCAGAGAGAGCTCTAGAATATGCAGAACAGTTTTAATATGCAGTAGAATATATAAGAACTGGGTTGAGAAACACTGCTGTAACGTGACTTCTGTTCATTTGTATTTCACAGTAAGACCACATATCCTGACGTTTATAAAAATCTCTATGAAACGTAAAGTTACATTCTTTTACATAAAAGGACACCATCTTAAGAAGAGCTCTCAGTAGAAAAAAATAAAAGTGCAGGAGAAAATGTAAATATACAACAGAATTGACATGCCAATACATAATAATAATAATAATAATAATAATAATAATCTGTTATATTATTTTAAATATTAGGTGATAACTTAAAATTTTTGTTATATGTACATAATTCAGACATTGCTTGCATAATTTTTCTAACAACAGTAACTGTAATGTGGAGTAACATGTTTAGGTTGTAAAATCACCTTATAATAATAATAATTTACTTTTAATTAAAAGTAATTTCCACAAATGTTGTTCTAGGAAACTATTGGGTGGGCTTGGGTTCATATTGGCAAATGTGTCCCCCCAATATCAAACCCGCTCCTACGCCCTTGGTCTCCGTGCATCACTTCCACTGGACATTTTTTTTTTAATTGCAGCGCTTTCTTACACTCCCGTCATTGGTCTCTCTCTCGCCCTCGCGCTCCGCGCTCCAGCCCTCCGTGATTCATCACCGGTAACATTGTGCGGAAGCCATATTGACTGGAATCAATGAGATCCTCAACTTTAACAAGATTCCCAGTACCTGCACTGATCACACAGCCTCACAGCATGATGCAACCACCACCAAATTTTACTGTGGGGAGCAGTAAAGTGTTTGTCTTGGAATGCTGTGTTCTTTTTTTACCGTGCATACCGTCCTCCAAACAACGCAATTGTAGTTTCATCAGTCCACAGAACCTTATTCCAAAATGAAGCTGTCTTGTCCAAATGTGTTTTAGCTTTAGTATACCTCAAGGGACTCTGTTTGTGGCGTGTGCACAGAAAAGGCTTCTTCTGCATTACTCTCCTTTTGTCTAGAGGTTAGATCGGGCCCAAAAATTCCGACCCAACCCAGCCCGAGCCCGTGCACGTTCTGCCCAAGCCCGACCCAACCCGAACCATAAACTGTCATCATGAGCCCGAGCCCGACCCAAACCGCCCCATAAACTGGCTGTTTTCAGGCTGTTTTAATGAGCGACATATGATCAGAATTATGTTAATTAACACTGAAACATAGAAGCATAGATCTATTATTTAATTAAAATGATTTTTAAGAACAGCTAAACACAGTTCTGCAAGTCAAACGCGGAGGAGTTCACGTGCGAGAGAGAGAGAGAGAGACAGAGAGAGAGAGAGAGACAGAGAGAGATTTGCTTGTTCTGGTGTATGAGCTACTTACAGGTAAAGATTCTCTTTTATCTCCTCGTGCTCATATTCTAGTCCCACACATAATTCTGCAGTTTCTCAGTGTTTTCTGTCGTATTTTGTGGCTAGCGCGAGCGCTTACAACTAACACCGCGGACCGCGAGGCGCCGCCGCTGTTGTGCCGAATCCGACTCTCTGCTGAATCCGACTCCCGCTTCGTGGACAGAATCGGCACAACACCCCCCGCTGTAGAACTGCGGGAGTGAAAACAGCGCTTATAAATGAATTAGTTTAGTTTCACTTTCAGTTTTCGTTATTTTGTTTAAAAATAAAAATATAATTAAAAAACAGATGCCTACATCTCAGATTATTTTCTGGAGCCCGACACGACCCGGCCCGAGGAATGTGGTGGGAAATCTCGGCCCGAACCGACCCGATTTCGGGTCGGGCCTCGGGTCAGGTCGGGTAAGCTCTACTTTTGTCAAGTGCGCTAAATAACTGAACGATGCACAGTGGCTGGGTCCAGAAACTTTTGCTGCTCCTCTCCTACTCCTCATTTCCTACTGGAGGAATGGAGGAAAGGAGCTGTAATTGGGGAAATGGGACAGCTGATCGGGATAGGATGTTGACTACCTATGAACTGAGCCAATCACAACGCTCACTTTCAGCACATGCCGGATACTGCCCAGCCAATCACAGCTTCTGGATAAAGCTCCACATACAAAAATAAAAACGAGAGATCAATAAACACACTTCCAAATTCTAGAGATCAAGCTTCAAAGTGCAGCCTGAATAGCCAGTGATGAAGGTTGCATATGTAAATATTAAATAATTTTAATAGTAAAATATGATTTCATTGAATGTAATACAACAAATAACAAATCTTAATAAATAATATATATAATAATATATATAATACAGATTATATTTTGCATACCTTTTTTTCTAATTGTCTAATAGGGGGGATTTGCATTTAAAAATGATGCGTTTTAAAATTGTCAGCGTCCTGCCATTATTTTCCCACCGCGCTCCGCCACTGCTTGGGTCGCTCGTTCTGAATTCCAGGAGATTTTATGTGACTCGCGGGCATCAGGGAGCCACTACCGATGAGCTTCAGGGAGACTTGGTTTGTCTGCAGTGGAAAGTGACAGCTGAAATCTCTGAGACTTGTATCTTCATCTAAAGTCATGACTATAGGTCATTTGAGAGTTGTGTTTTGAGGCTGTTTTAAGTTGTGTTTTGAGACTCTTCAGAGAAGAGTGACAACAAAGAAGACAACAGAGAAGATGCAAAGAGAGAGAAAAACTTGCAATTGTACACCTTAACCCTTTCTCATGTATGTAGGTCAAGTGTGTATGTAGGTCAAGGGTCACTGAGCTTAACAAACAAATTTTGTGTTCTAATAATTAGTGATTAAAGGTATTCAAATCAATAAAACGACAAGAATGCCCAAATTTATGCACCTGACTAATTTTGTTAAAGAAACACTTTCTGTAAATCCTATAAACTTAATTTCACTTCTCAAACATCACTGTGTTCGTCTGATATATTTAACTGAATGATATATTTAACTGAAATTGTTGATCCAAACTACCAATGATTTATAAAGGAAAAGGGGTGCCCAAACCTTTTTACCATTGAGCCTAGAGGTACCTGCATCCAAGACTTGTAAATGTTTGACTGGTTAATTTACATAATTTACAGCCCAGTCAAAACAATTTAAAAGCTTTATAGAATCTTAATGTTATTACATACTCTAAGATAAAATATGAAATAAATATTTAGATAATATAAAATCTGAGGTAAATGTTTGTTGAACTGTATGTATAATTTACAGGTCAGTCAGAAAAAAAAAATAGAATCTTACTGCTTATGTATAATTTTGGATAAAATATGAAGGTGAAAACTGGAAAAAAAAGTTAATCAATATATTCACATTCAAACTGTGAGTATTTTCAAATAAAAAAAACTGTTCATGAACATACAGGGATTAAACTGTGTGGGATGGGTTTGACTTAAAAACTACTTTCAGTGAGAAAGACATGCGTAATAATGATTGGGCGATTTCATTGAATTTTTTTTCTCAAAGCTTAACAAATCAATTCAGTTAAAATGATCAAAAGGCACTAGTCTAAGAGAATCTAATGAGAATCTAGTCTAAGAGATGTATTAATGTAAATCTTGGAGTGTTTAAAGTTGCATTGGTTGCTTTTACTGTTTTATTAACTTATTTATTACATGAATTTGACTGAAAGTTGGGACGTTGTGTGAAACATAATATGATGATTTGCAAATCCTTTTCAACCTACATTAAATAGAATTCACTACAAAGACAATATATTTAATGTTCAAACAGATAAACTTCACTCATTTTGAATTTGATGCTGCAACATTTTCCAAGTTGGGACAGGGGCATGTTTAGCACTGTGATACATCAGCTTTCCTTTAAATAATACTCAATAAGTGTTTGGTAACTGAAACATTAATTGTTGAAACTTTGTAGGTGGAATTCTTCCTATTCTTATGAACTTCAGTTGCGCGACAGTCTAGTGTCTCTGTTGTCATATTTAGTGCTTCATAGTTTACCACACATTTTCAGTGGGAGACAGGTCTGAACTGCAGGTAGGGCCAGTCTAGTACCCGCACACTTTTACTATAAATACTGTTGTAACACGTGTAGAATGTAGCTTGGCATTGTCTTTCTGAAATAATCAGGACATCCCTGAAAATGACGTTGCTTGGATGGCAGCATATGTTGCTCAAAAACCTGTACGTACCTTTCAGCATTAAAAATGCCTCACAGATGTGCAGGTTCTCCATGCCACAGGCTCTAACACCCTCATACCATCAGAGATGCTGCTTTTGAACTTTATGCTGAACTATATGCTATATTTGAAACATGGACTCGTCAGACCACAGGACACTTTTCCAATTCGTGTCAGTCCATCTCAGATGAGATTGGGTCCAGAGAAGCGGGTGGTGTTTCTCAATATTGTTTATATCTGGCTTTTGCTTTGCATGGCAGAGTTTTATTTTGCTCTTGTTGATGAAGCGACAAACTGTGTCTAATTACGATAGATTTCTGAAGTGTTCCTGAGCCTGTGTGTTACAAAATGATGTTGGTTTTTACTGCAGTGCTGCCTGAGGGTTCAAAGGTCATGGGCATTCAATGTTGGTGCTTTGCTGCTCACTTGCAGAGATTTTTCCAGACTCTCTGAATCTTTAGATGATGATATGGACTGTAGATGATTAAATCCCTAAATTATTTGCAGTTGCATGTTGAGAAATGTTGTTTTAAACTGTTGGACTATTTGCTCATGCAGTTGTTCACAAAGTGGTGAACCTCACCCCATCCTTGCTTGTGCATGAGTGGGCCTTTCAGAGATGCTCCCTTTATACGCAATCAGGACACTCACCTGTTTCCAATTAACCTGTTCACCTGTGGAATGTTTTTAAACAGGAGATTTTGTCCCAAATTCTTTGGAATGTGTTGCAGCATTAAATTCAAAATGAGAGAATATTAGCAAAAAACAATAAAGTTTTATCAACATAAATATCTTGTCTTTGTAGTGAATTCATTAGACTACAGGTTGAAAAAGATTTACAGTACAAATCATTACATTCTGTTTTCTTCATTGGAATTGAGGTTGTGGTAAACTGGTGTACACTCTTATATTCTTTTTCTCAGGATCTTATAATTTTCTACTTCTCCCCAGTTTTTTTGTTGATGTCCGTGTTAATCACAGAGGTTCTAAACACACCAATATCAGTTTACGTTCATGATACAGTTCTGGAATTGAATAAAGGTAGGTGGAATTCTTACTTTAAAAGATTTTTTTTTCTAAAAGATTTCTTTATTTTGATCCTAGTTGTGTTGATTTTGCATTCTAGCATGATAAATCTGCAGGTTTAACAGTAATGGAGAAACTGGGGGTACAGTACAGTGAGTAACACTGCCATTAGATAAATTATTTTGCATGCTAAAATCTGGTTCAGCAGTCTACAGTTAATTAAGATACAAGTTTAGATTCGACTTGAATCTAACAGAATCTACCCGTTGCTGTTTAGTGCTGGCTTAACACCTTATTTTCTGTACATGGTACCCCACAAACACAGTGATAATGAAAATGAAATATAGTTAATGGCTATATGTCAGATGTATAAAGACGCTTTTTATTCTCAATAGATTTCCTTTAACTCTGATTCTGTTTTTCTGTTTTGCTGAAAAATGTATCGTTTTCTTTTTGCAGAACGTGTTGGACTCATATGTGTGACGGTGTTTCTCCATATTTTGACTGTGATGTTACTGTTTCATGTCCTCGTCTTTATCTTTGGTAAAGTGTTTTTAGAGTATATATTTTATTAAAGTTTCCTAATACAAAATATATAAGCACTTATTAATTAATTTGGCTTATAAATGAGTGTACTCAAAATCTGATTAATTAAACAACTGCAAACTACTAAAATAAGCAGCGACTAGAATGCAGTTGTTAATTGGAGGATGCTGTGTTTGATTTGTTTTTAAAGTAGTCACTGTTTTCACTCATTGTTTTCAAATCTATGGTAGTTATAAAAAATATATATAGAGTTGCAATTAGATAATTTACCATGTTTGCTCTTACATGTTAAACATACTGAATAATATATGGAATCAGTAGTGTGGCAGATGCTTAATAAAGTGTTTAGTATTTTACAGGTTGTTGCCTCTGAAGTCTTCAGCTTTAGCTGTAATATTTACTGAAGCACTGCTCTCATGTATCATAAAATAAAAATTCACTAATAATTACTTATGGAGGATATTGCCTTGTGTATGAGCTTGTTCATGTCACTACTGTTTGTACTATTAAGATAATTAGCTCTTTAATTTTATTTACTTTTTTTACACAGAGATACTTTTATCAAGGTCCATTTTGAACACTGTCAGGACTGAGGAATCACAGAGTAAGTATCACTAAACAGAATCAAGCAAATCATAACATTTCCTCATTCCACCTTTACTACGAAAAAGAGCAAGAACTTGTGTTAAGGAGCTTTAAACCTGTGTGCAGATTACAGATGTTTCTATAAAGGCTGTAATTTATACAGTTATGTGAAAAAGGTGTTTTGAACATCTGGCCTTCAATTAAACAAGATTGGGGTGTGGAGCTTAATAAAAGTAAACAAATAAACTAAATAAAATTTATTTTAGAAATCATTTGAAAAATGTAATTATTTAAAATTAGAACACCCTATGCACTGAAAGCCAGTGTTTCCTTTTTTGGCAAATAGACCATCTTAATGATCATCTATTAATCCTCCATGCAGAATTCTCTCAGCTGTGTGATGTTTCCTCTTTTGTGTTTGTATGGATAGTCTCAAATTGTCCTCAAGCTCCGACCAGTGTAATAAAAAAACATAGTGGATTGAGGGTGCAGAGCTTGACAGGTGCTGCTGCATCAAACAAGGTTCAAAACATGACATTTTTTCCACATCCTGTGAGAATATTTAACTCCTTGTCTGCTCTTGGGCTGAACTTGCTAGGACAGTCTGGCCTGGCGATGTTGCAGATGATATACTTTTAAATTATTTTCCAGACAGTGGAATGGCTGATTTCTAATTTATATTTTTAAATCCTTTCCTACACATCTACGAGCACATGCTTCCTCCGATACATGTGAAGTCAGCCACCGCTTCTTTTCCAGCTGCTGCTGATGCAGCATTACCGAGCAGCCAGTGCACTTGGAGGAAAGCGCAGCGACTCGGTTCTAATACATCAGCTCACAGACACCCTGTGCTGCAGACATCACCACAGGAGTGATGTGGGGAAAGAGGTCCATCTACCCACCCAGGGCCATAGCAGGGTTCGAACCTGCAACCTCCTGCTCATTGTGGCAGAGCTTTAGACCGCTGGACCACTCGGCGCCGTAGCATTAACATTTTGATATAGTAAGTGTAAAAAAATAGTTCTATTGCATGCCTCCTCACTAGCAAAGAGCAATTAGGTAATGAACATGGAGGTCAGTTTTCTCTGCTAAGATGCACGTGTGTTGTGAGTTGCGCAAGGCACACTTTTTGTGCCCTCACAGTATCACGATACCGACACGCCCTAAATTTAGATGCACGATGTGCTATTGACTGATGCCCTATAGATCGCTAAAATAGGCTCTATTATATTAATACAACACATTGCTCTTCTTGATTATTATTACAATCACAAAAGCCCCTGTGTGGTCAGGAACCGAACACCCACAACAAAAAATAACTGACATTTTAAATCATCCTGTGTTGCAGGTGATGTGATGGTGTATATTTTTGGGACAGTGGCTCTCGTTTGTGTGAATTCAATTGCACTGGCTGTAGAGCTGATCCTAAAAGCACGTAAGTAAACTCCACACTGTTGTTTATTGTACACTCAGCTCAACCTGTAAATTACAGTTAAACACAAATAGAATCCATTTGTTTTTTTATTTATCCTATATTGCACTAATAATTGAAACAATTATAGTATTAAAGAGAGGAAGAATACACATACCAATGATCTCAATGAAATAACCTTCCAAACATCAAGTAGAATTAAGTGTTGTAACTTTTGATCTTATTGGTTTCTTGTTCTTTGTCATGTCTTTGTTTTATCAGGAAATGGTGAGCGTACAGTGGAAGATCTGCGAGTCATTCTAATCCCCTCTGAATGTGTCTTTGCTCTGTGCTGTCTTACTCTACAAATAACTACATTCTGTGAGTATGATCTACAAACATAAAAACCTTGTGCTTAATGTTTCTTATAAATTCATAAATTACCTGAAAATATTCTTATATAAATCCAAACTGAATTATTACTCAATCTCAGACATTAGTTTGATTGAGACATTGGTTTGAATACTGAAGTGGATCAGCATGGCCTGATACAAACAGCTCTGCAATTCTTTAGAAAGAAAGTTGTAGATAAATCTAGGTTGAAAAACTATTAAAAATCAGTCATTATACTGTCCAGAAAATATTTTACAACTGGAGACTTTTAGGATAATGTACTCTGTTCTGAAGCTAAAATATTTTACAATTTTTATGGCTGTCTTTGACTCCCCTAACTCCTATGACTTTTTCTTCTGCAGGCAGGAGATACAGAGTAATGTAAGTTGATATTTTAGAGAAATGTAAACATAGACAACAAGTTTAAAAAGTTTCAGCTTCACAAGATTACTCATTATTATATACTGTCACTTTAACAGATTGCTGTATGCCCTGAGTATTTGTGGGTGTAAAAGGACATCAGTGGTGAGTCATTTTACTATATTAAAATTAAGTTTATAAATAATGATAATGAGACAGGAGAAACACAATAAAAGTAATTATTGAGACGTGTAATTGTAATGTTGGTAAAACAAACAAGATACATTGGATTTATTATAAAAGAGAAGAAATTTAAAGGTAGTTCAAGTGGTCAGCAAAAATATGATGCTATGCATCCTAGACATGAGTAACAGGCTGATCCCAAATATAATCCAATATGGCAAATTACAGAAAGCCCTCTCTATATATAACTGACGGGGTTGGCGAGACAAACATATGATTATAATGTGATTATAAACAGGGGGGGGGGGGGGGGGATTCTCATACACTGATGGAGGCTATCAGTGACAAACATATATTTCATACCACAGTAATTTGAACCGTGCTAGTCCACTGTAGTCCACTGTAGTGTGAACAGTTTCACTGTGCTCAGTCTGACTCTCACAGTGGGAAAATATGTGAATTGTGACTGAAATCATGTTATTAATGTATTATTTAGGCTATTCATATCGTAAGCAAAAACCACTACCTCCACCAATAGCAATAATAGTACTAGAATTAACAAACAAATGCAATAAGAACAACAAAAGCAACAACAATAATAATAATAAGAAAACAGTAGTGTTTCTTTTTGAAAAAAAAAAAACAATTATTAGCTTAGGCAAAGAATGTATAGGTGCTATATCTTAATGAGCCCCCAACGCATGCTGTTTAAATGTGTCTGGGCCTGGTAATGGAAATGTTTATTTATTTATTTATTTATTTACAAAATTAAACAGAAAAACAGATAATATACAATGCTTAACATAAGCGGTATTAAAATAATTTAATCCTAAATAAATACAAATCCCAAACACACCTCAAAGTATGAGAGAAACTCTCCATCATCACAAAACTTTAAAACAGTCCTTCTGTTTTTTGACTGACAGAAAATGCGTATAAATCCTGTTTTTACAGTAATACAATACATTTAACAAATACATATATTTTAAATGCATTTTCCTACTGTATTACTATTATTCTATGCGAACAATAGTGCAATATAATCTACCACAAAAAAGCTCTTTTTAATGTAAAGTTATATACTACAAAGGTCTTCCTCTGCACACAGGAACGTAATCATGAACTGGAAGCTTTTCAGTCCACAGAAGCTGCTTCTGCTGCACAAGAAACAGGCACTTGAGAGGTAAGGTGTAGGCATACGAGGACTAAGGAATGACACACGACTGCAGTGGTCTATGGCGAAAGAGCTAGCGCTTAGCATGGTTAGCGGCTATTGCTAATACTGCTCCAGTCTCAGTGCTGGATAAACTTAAACTTCACTGCTCCTTAAAACCTGTTAAAATTCATACACCCTGACTATTTTTGGGAAAATTAAAGGATTTTAGGTGCTCCTTATAGTGCGGTTCTTCTTATTGAACCTTCTTTTTAAGTGAGATTAGTGCAAATGTTACAGCTTACTCAACACAAGTTAGCTAGCTGTGATGCTCACGAAAAGTCTGGTAAATGAAATTCATTCTACCCCGTTTGAGCCAAATCAGCTTTCCATTTTTTTTATCTGCATTTAAAAATGAAAAGATGCTGGATATCATTTATTTTTACAGCAAAATGAATCACCAGTGTCAGGACAATGACATTCATATTTTTATACACTATTTATACAACCCCAATTAGAAAAATTCCTGCATTTCCAACCTGCTACCCGTTTTAAAAAAGGGTGGGGTGGTAAATAATTTACCTCTTCGTAATGCAGAGGTGTCAAGTAACTAGGTAGTAATACTTTGTTACCGTACTTAAGTAGAAATTTTGGGTATTTATACTTTAGTGGAGTAATTTTTTTTTCAGACGACTTTTTACTTCTACTCCTTACTTTTTTACACATTTATCGGTACATTCTACTCCTTACATTTTAAAAATAGCCTCGTTACTCCTATTTCATTCCAGCTTTATTTGATTCTGGCTGGTCAACATAAAAAAAAAAAAAAAATGCTTCAATTGCCTGGCTGGCTCTGGGGCTAACTGAACCTAATCATTGGGCTGGATTTTTAATTTCTGAACCTGTATTAACCACCTTAAGTTAGGTGTGAGTTTGGGTCATAAAGATCTATTTTAGGTTCTAAGCCGAGCTAAGAACAGAGTAGACAACACTGGCTTTATAATACTTTATAAAAAATATTCTGTTGACTCTTTCTGATTGTTTACTGCGTAACTCTATAAATTCATATGCCATAGTTTTGATGCTTCAGTATTAATCTGCAACAAATGTAGAAAAAAAGAGAAACTTTTGACTGGTACTTTATATTATTGCTATATGCAATATTTGTAAGTTGATTGTGCAAAGCTACAGTCTACAGCTGGTTGGTAAAGCATGTAGTAAGGACAGGTATGATGCTGTCTGTGTGAGTCTGTCTGTAAAAGATTTTTATAACATCCCTCTGAATCTCTGAAGTTTGACTTTTTAGCATCATTTCAGTTCTTACAGTCATCTAGTCATCGGGGGTAGTGCACTATAGGCCCCTGTAGTGAGGCCTAGGCTTCTGTTTATAAGGTCATTTTTACCCTTTCATTACTTTTACTTTTTTATACTTTTACTTAAGTAAATGTTTGAGTTGATACTTCAACTTCTACAGGAGTATTTTAAACCCCAGTATCTACACTTCTACTTTGAGTAATGAATATTAATACTTTTAACACCGTTGTTGTAATGTTGTCATAACTTTATACACTTAAAAGACGTTTAGGAGACCAAGTGATTGAGAGTCTCAGGTGATATTTTGTCCCATTCTTCCTACAAACAAGTCATTGTTAAGTTTTTCATTTAAAAAAAAATCTCCAAACATTCTCTACTAAAGACAGATCAGGGTTACGTTTCCCGAAAGCAATCAGTCTTAGCAAATAACAAACAAACTAATGCAGGCAAACAATGTGCTTAATCCAACCACACACAATTTTAACTCAAAACTCAAATATCCAATATTTATATAAGAGTTGTTTTTTAATCAATATCATTTTACATACAGTGGCTTGCAAAAGTATTCACACCCCTTGAACTTTTCCACATTTGGCACCAGAGGCGTGCAGACATAAACATCAGGTGGTGCTAAAGCACCACCAACTCTGCCCTTTATCAACCAAAGTTTTTTTTTGTTTTTTTATATTATTATTATTAAGATTTTACTGAGGCCGGTTTGAAATGATCTTTTGAAAACCTGAGCGATTAAAAACGAGTGAAAACAGAATGCCCTGAAATCAGCTCGCACACACCCGACCTCTCTCTTTCTTTGTCACGTGACCCCGCGCGGCAGCAGCAGTTCAGTTCAGCGAGTCTTCAGCACAGCACGCTCCTTAATTATCATTTCATAGATACTGCTTTTGTAACAAATCACAATTACAGTGAGCTGTTAACATCACTTGTTCGAAATCACATTATTATTTATTCTCATTATTTAGCTCTAAATGTGTGTCCCAACGATTTTTTTAATCTATTGAAGGCCTAAAATGCAGGAATTTTACTCTTTTCATTTTTAAATTCAAATTAATCTGAATAAATCTTCAACAGAAATCTCTGCTGGTATATAGTCAAAATTCACAACAGAGATTTTCAAAAAAATTGATTTTGAAAAAAAAATGATTTTTTTTTTTTCAAAATCATACAGTTTAGTTTTTTATGCGGATATTCTCTACTTGCTGTAAAACTGTAATGCAGTTTTGCCTTATAAACACCATTTATTATACATATTTTTTGTTTTACAGGTATTGAGTGATCATCGCACTCAATAACGAGATGATGGGGTAGATGTGTGAGGGTTCTGAGAGATCTAGTGGAGCCATACAGGAAAGTGAAGGTTAGCATGTCCTTCCTCTGAGCTAACATGCTGGAACTGTACGACACACTGGCTATCACTGCACGTAAAGGGTGAAGAGAAATAGCCGTCAAATCCACTCAAAGAGAGCAAAGCCTATTATTCTGTCTGGTACAGATATAAATCTTCTTGATCATGTATTAAACTGTGCTTGATTAGCTGAGTATATTGAAAGGCTGTATATTTTGTAAGTTTATATGTGCTTATTTTTATATATATTAAGATGAATGGATTACTTTGTGGATGAATTTTGTACGGTCGTGTTTTATATTGTGAATAAACACAATGTTTTTCTAATCAGCACTTTTTTTCATTATTATTACAATTTATAAAACCACATAGATATCATAACCTAATGCTTAACGATAATTAATATAAAACCAAGAAAAACATATTAAATGCTTAGTTGGCAGCACTATGGGTGCAACCAGAAACCCTAAAAGTTGCTTCCTTGTCCTACCAATCCTCCTCTTCTCCTCCATGAGCCAAAAACTGATTTTGTTGCGCCATTCTACCACCTGTCCGTATACTGAAGAATTCGAAAGAAAGCAATGTGATTGGCTCAGTTTTGAAGTAGTTAACACCCTATTATGATGTGTCTAATACACTGCTGGATATACAGTGCCTTGCCCCCTTGAACTTTTCAATGTTTTGACACACTTCAGGCTTTAAAATATGAAATTGTAATGTGTTGTGAAGAATCAACAACAAGTGGGACATAATTGTGAAGTGGATCGAAATTTATTGGATATTTTAAACTTTTTAGAAATAAAAAAACTGCAAAGTGGGGCGTGCAATATTATTCAGCCCCTTTAATTTCAGTGCAGCAAAGAGGCAAGAAAAAAAAGCCACTGTGGAAAAAAGACATAAAAAGTGCTGTTTGTACAGCAAACATGTGGAAGACGGATCTGTGGTCAGATAAGACCAAAGTTTTTTGGCCTAAATGCAAAGTGCTTTGTGTGGCTTAAAAGCAGCACAGCTCATCACCCTGAACAAGCCATCCCAAAAGTGAATCATGGTGGTGGCAGCATCATGGTTTGGGCCTGCTTTTCTTCAGCAGGGAAAGGGAAGATGATTAAAATTGATGGGAAGATGGATGGAGCCAAATACAGGACCATTCTGGAAGAAAACCTGTTTTTTGTTGTAAGATTTATCTTGAACATTTCAACTTCACTGATATAGTGAATTTTTATGTGATCTGTTTTGTGTTCAGACACTTTGGGTTGAGTGAGGAATCGACTCCCTGAATCTATTCACAAGTAAGCGATCAGTGATTCAAAACATTGTTTGAATGCGTTGATATGCAGCGGAGCTGGGGAGAAACTTAATGGATTAAACTTCAGAACGCAATTTTCTGACTGAAATAAAGACTCACAGAAAGTTACTGTGAAAGAAACATGAGCGCGCATTATTGTTTAACAATATATCTCGAATGCTGACCATACAGCAATGACGATGCAGTTTCTAGAATTGGTAGGATTCTGAATTTGAATCGCTGAAGTAATATTTCCACTGTTTTTCGGTACGAGCTCAGGGCTCAGCTGTGTTTGGCTCCATTTGGAGTGTTTGGCTTGTGTTTTTGTTTAGAATATATGCACACGTTTTTCTGTGGGAGGCGCTGGTAACCAGGGTAAGACAGACAAACATTTAAGAATTGAGTAGCGTTTTTCGCATATTTTAGATTAAAAAAATGTCTGAATGTAAAGATGAAAATACTTTACAAAATACGCAATACTATTTTAAAAATCGCACTAAAACTGTAATTCGAATTAATCGTGAAAATCGCCCAGCACTAGGACCAGGGTTAAGAAACTGCTTTAAGCTACCAACATAAACTGGCTAACCACTACATCCAGCTTCTAGCTAACTAGTTAGCTAAATGAATTTTCGTCCATTATAACTTACAGTGAGTCCTGCAACCCTAAATTAATAAACACAATTCGAAAATGAAATAGTGATTAGCTGTTCAGGTACATCAGGGCAAGGTGAACATTACACATATAGTTTTTCCTCAAACCTTGACCATCTATCTAGCTAATTCTAAAGTTAAGCTATCTGACTGTTACATTTTATTAAGCACACTGTGGGTTTGATCTGTGTGTTTTGATTCAGAGACGTGTATTTTTAACCAGCTATCAGAAACAATCTCATCACAGTTTACATGGTTAAATACCGTTACCTTTCTCTTCAAAAAATCACTGTATATCCATATTTATTTTATACTAGCTGCAGCCCGCTGACAAACTCAAATAAACTAAAAAAATAATCCACAGCGAGGGTGGGGGGCTCTAGCTCCCTGATGCTTCTCTGCACGCCGCAAAACCAGCAAGCTGATTGACTGTTTTTTCCTAATAGGCAGGACTTTATCCTTGAACTGGCACCATGACTGGTGTTAAGAGATTTCCCATTCACACAATGGTCAGTGGCCTGTCTCCTTATTAATAGTACAGCTGAGCTGAGCCAAACGGTTTGGGGCTACTGGATAATTATTTGGGGCTAAAGCCCCGGAAGCCCATGCCAGGCGACGCCCCTGGACTAGGCTTACAAGAGTAGTAAAGGGCAGACAAGGTCAGTTACAAAATGGCAGCAAATATAAACAACATACCAGAGAGTAGTCAGGCAAAACAGGGTCATAGACGATAGATCCAGAAAAAACAAATAATACAAAAAACAGGCCAGCAACAAAAACAGCAAAAACAAAAAAAAGGGTCCTAGAAGAGCTAGGACAAAACTAGATTCAATACTCAGAAAAGAACAAGGCAAACTGAGGGCTATTTGTACAGAGGAGAACAGGTGGAAACAAGCAATAGCTCGAAGAGTGGGAACACCCTAGCGTCATGAGATCAGTGGAGTGAGGGATGTCTGGTGTGGGTGCTGGGAAATGGAGCCTTTAGTGACTAGTCTGGAGCAGGCAGGCTGACAGCGACAGGACTGACAGTGCGGTCGTTTGAACAGAACCTTGGAGATTCATGCCATGCTGGAATCTGTGCCATAAATGCCAGTAAACAACCCACAATCTGAAAGTGGCATGATTGCCCTCACCTAGCCCAACCGAAAACAGTAGGATGACTGGGTCCAGTTTATATATACTCTTAGGACACTCTTAGGAGAAGACTCTTAGAAGAACTTGGGAGAGAATTTAAATACAGTGTCCTTTAAGGGAATGCGTTAAAAGCCCAATTCTCTATAAAAATAGGGAAAATTTTGATATGACATATATAATAGTGATTTATTACATATTTATCTACATTTAAAATAACTAATAGTGCTCTCAAAAGTACCCCAGATTTTATTGAAAACTGTCTTGAGATTCTTTTGCATCAACACTGACCTGATGAAGCTGAATAAAATTATTGCAGACTTAAAAATAGAAATGCAGTTACTGAGGTAGAGAGTTTATAGTTCTTATAGAATGAAGCAGCAAATATTGCTGATAGGAATAGAGACATTTCAGTCTCTGTGTGCTGAGTGAGTGTGTGTGTGTGTGTGTGTGTGTGTGATGCTCCTGTATCTTCTGCCGGACGGCATCAGAGCGAAGAGTCCGTGTGAGGGGTGGGTGGGGTCGTCCACAATGCTGGTGGCTTTGCAGATGCAGCGTGTGGTGTACATGTCAGTGATGGAGGAGAGAGAGACTCTGATAATCTTCTCAGCTGTCCTCACTATCTGCTGTAGGGTCTTGCGGTCTGAGGTGTAGCAGTTCCCAAACCAGAGGGTAATGCAGGTGCTCAAGATGCTTTCTACAGTCCCTCTGTAGAGCATGGGAGCATGGGAGGTGGAAAATGTGCTTTCCTCAGTCTCCGCAGGAAGTAGCGGCGCTGCTGGGCTTTCTTTGTTATGGTGCTGGTGTTGAGGGACCAGGTGAGGTTCTCTGCAATGTGAACTTCGAGGAACTTGGTGTTTTCCACAGCAGAGCTGTTGATGTTCAGCGGGTAGTGGACACCTGGGGCTCTCCTGAAGTCGACAACCATCTCTTTGGTTTTATCCACATTTAGAGATAGTTTGTTGGTTCCATCACCTCCTCTCTGTATGCTGACTCGTCGTTTTTGCTGATGATTCCAACTACAGTTGTGTCATTACTGAACTTGATGATGTGGTTTGAGTAAGCAGAGTGAAGTTGTCTTTGTTGTCCAGATGGGTGAGAGCCAGGTGGAGTGCAGTTGAGATGGCATCGTCTGTTGAACGGTTTGGACGATACGCAAACTGCAGTGGGTCCAGTGAGGAGGGGAGCTGGTTTTTGATGTGCCTCATAACCAGCCTCTCAAAGCACTTCATCATGATGGGGGTAAGTGCAATGGGTAGTCGTTGAGGCAGGACACTTGAGACTTCTTTGGTACAGAAAGGATGGTGGTCGTCTTGAAGCAAGTCGGCACGACCGCAGTGCTCAGAGAAATGTTACAAATGTCCGTGAGATCGTGTGTGAGCTGGTCTGCACATCCTCTGAGCACGGCCAGGTTTACTGTCTGGTCCTGGGGCTTTCCGGGTTGACTCTGAGTAGAGTTCTCTGCACATCAGCTGAGGACAGGCACAGTACCTGATCGGTTGGAGGAGGTGTGGTCTTACTTGCAGCTGTGCAGTTCTGTGCATCAAACCTTGTGCAGAATGTGTTCAGTGCATCTGGAAGAGAGGCATCACTGTTACAAGCAGTAGAGGTGTCTTGTAGTTGATGATGGCCTGGATGCACTGCCACATGCGCCAAGTGTCAGCAGTGTCCTGGACATGGGCATGGATTTACTTTGCGTAGGTGCGCTTTGCCTCTCTGATGCCCCGGGAGAGCTTGGCTCTAGCTGTTCTGAGGCCAGCCTTGTCCCCTGCCATGAAGGCCTTGTCCCTGGTTCTCAGCAGCACACACACCTCTGCAGTCATCCATGGCTTCTGGTTGGGGCAGGTTGTGATGGTTTGGAGACAGTAACATCATCAATGCACTTGTTGATGTAGCCAGTCACTGTATTCTGGAGTTTGGTGATAGCAGGGTACAGCTTGTGCAGAGCACCACTTGCATTGGCTTTAGCACTAGGTTCCTGCACCCAGGAGCAGTTGTTAAATAGATAAATAAAACTAATAAGAACACAATAAAATAGAATAGAACAAAAATAGATATCAAGATAAATACACAAAAAAGTGAGAGTAGGTAGCAGCAAAATGGGTTCCAGAGTGCAAGTTTATAGCAGCATGATGATATGAATTTAGGGCAGTAACAAGATAAAGTGTCTCAGTACAGTTAAAGTGACAGTGTTTTCTAAACAATATTTCTGAGTCTGGTTGTTTTACACTTGATGCTCTGAAGCCTCTGGCCTGAATGGAGTGGGACAAAAAGAGCGTGTGCTGGGTGGGTGGGATCCTTCCTTATGCAGGTGGCCCTTGTCCTGCATCTGGAGGTGTAGATGTCCGTGGTGCTGGGAGCCTTACTCCAACAATCCTCTGTGCAGCCTTCACCACCCTCTGCAGTGCTTTCCTGTCTGCAGCAGAGCAGCTACACATTGATGCTGGAGCACACAACGCTCTCCACCACACATCTGTAGAAGGAGGTGAGGACTGTGCTCCCGAGTCCAGCTCGTCTCAGCCTCCTGAGGAAGTAGAGCTGCTGATGTGCCTTCCTGACCAGAGTGGAAGTGTTGTTGCTGCAGGTGAGGTTGCTGCTCAGGTGCACACCCAAGTACCTGTAGCTGTCAACCACTTCCACCGCAGATCCTCCAATGTGTTCGTCTTTTTAATATTGAGGATGTTCTCTCTGCACCAACACTGTGAGCAGTGTGAAGTCTAAGTCTAAGTACTGAGGATTATTGTGGGGGAGGAGATGTTGTGAATCCTCACAGACTGCAGCCTGTTGGTCAGGAAGTCTAGGGCCCAGTTGCACAGGGAAGAGCTCAGACCAAGTGAGGAGAGTTTAGTTGCACTTACTCCCATCATCATGAAGTGCTTTGAGAAGCTGGTCATGAGGCACATCAAAAACCAGCTCCCCTCCTCACTGGACCCACTGCAGTTTGCGTATCGTCCAAACCATTCAACAGACGATGCCATCTCAACTGCACACCATCTGCCTCTCACCCACCTGGACAATAAAGATTGCCATGTTTGAATGCTGTTCATCGACTTCAGTTCAGCATTCAACACCATCATCCCTCAACATCTGATCAGAAAACTGAGCTTGCTGGGCCTGAACTCCTCCCTCTGTAACTGGGTTTTGGATTTCCTGACTGAGAGACCACAATTAGTCAGGATCGGAAACCACACCTCCAGCACCACCATACTGATGTAGGTGCTGGTGGCATAAATCTCATTAAGTAATCAGTCTCATAAAATTACTCGCACCTTACAAATATTGTAGTTTTAATTAATATTAAAACTAAAATTGTTTTTATAAAGTTATTAAATAAAAAGCCACAATATCAGGCTTTTAATCAATGACTAAAATTCTGATATTGCTGACTCAGATTCTGAAGGTTTTTAATTGAATTTTTTTATATGGTTATTGGCAGCAACCAGCATTCATGAAATCAACACAGACAACTTTGTGAAAATAAATAGACATTTATTAACACACAAATATTACAAACAGCAGTCAGTATATTTACAATATGAGAGCTAAATGGTTATTTAGCTAAGGGTGTGTGTATGAGGGAGAGACGTGTGCGTGCGTGTGCGTGCGAGACGGAAGGGGGGTTTTCGCGTATGCGGAGTGTGTGCATGTGTTCTCGCGGGTGCGCGCGAGAGGAGCGTGCGTGTGTGCGCGTGCCCGCGGACAAAAGATAAATGGCGCTGAGTTTAAACGTGGAGCGTGGCTCCACTGTAACTGAGATCAGCTATTCTTTGTTCAGGTCTCTGTTGAGTCAGAACAAAGAGACTGAAGCTGACTATTTAAAAGGACAGTTTTAAAGCTATTGCTAGATTCTAGTTTTTAGAAGAGAGAAATACAGTAGCTGTATTTCAGTGTTAGAAAAGAGAAAGAGATTTGCATGCAGAGAAAAGTAGGTTGGTTTGCTCACAGAATTTAGTTTAGAGAATATAAACAGTTGCAGATTTCATAAATAAAATTACACTGACGTAAAATGTAAAATACAGTGAGTTTAAAGATAAAATGTTCTTTATCCAAACTATGCTTAGATGTTTTAAAGTTCAGTCTTACGCAATGGATATGTTAGAAAATATCCATGTTTTCCATCCTCACTGGATTGAGGGAATTTTCAGCCTTCTGGTAGAAAGGGTTTTGACAACGTCCAGGAAACTCTTCTGGGAATGATTTGTCCTTCTGGTTTTGGACCCAGGGAAGTTGTACACAGTTAAGAGAAGGGTCGGGACGCTTTTCTTGTCTTTTCCGAGCTGTGTATCTTGTGCAAGCTTGTCTTGAAGAAATAGCCGTGTGGAAACGTTGATCAGACGTTTGGCTAAAGTTGTTATCTTGAAGATGTAGGCCTAAAGATGTTTTGTTCTCTTGGTAGAACAAAGGAGAGGCCTTGGTCTTGAAGTTCTTGTCTCTTTGTTGAGGTGTTTACCTGTCTATGGGCAAACTCAAAAAAACTTTCTTCCTGCCTCAGGAGTGCTTTTGTTCCATGTGAAGCCACACCCCTATTTCTTCTTCTGGTGTTGCTTGCATTGGGCATTTGTCACGAATGAGACGGATGGACGTAAGTGCAGATATAATATTTATGTTTATTAAACAAACAAGAATAATAGAAACAGAAAACAAAACACGGGTAACGCAAAAAACTTACAAAAAACAAGACTAGGATATAAATTAACTAAGACAAAGACAAGGAAAACTAAGGAAACAAAAAAACTCTATAAAACTAACTTTAAACAAAGAATATCTAAAAAAATACAAAAACAACAGACCTGGATCGTAGTGACAATAAGATACCATAGAACACAAAATCTACTCACAACCTACAGCCACAAAGATACAAAAGACTCCACAAGGAAACACTCATACAAGGGGCTATTTATACACAAGGAGGGTGAAGACAGGTAACGAGGGGGCGGGGTTACAAACAAGACACAAGGTGACAACACTAATGGCTAGGGCAGGGCTAGGGTGGGGCTAGGGCAGAGACAGAACAATAACAAAACAATGCCATGTGCTCAAAAAAGCACATGGCTGGAAACACAAGACAGGAAAACAGGGAAGGAGCACAGAAAACCAAAAGAGGGAAAAACACAGGACAGACACAGGCTAATATGTGACAGCATTACTGGTGGTGCTGCCACCTACTGGCTGGCTAGGGTACCTACACTGAGCACCAGTGCACCCCAGGGCTGTGTGCTCAGTCCACTGCTGTTCACTCTGCTGACTCATGACTGTACTGCAAAGTACAGCTCAAACCACATCATCAAGTTCGCTGATGACACAACTGTAGTTGGCCTCATCAGCAAGAACGACGAGTCAGCATACAGAGATGAGGTGCAGTGGCTGACAAACTGGTGCAGAACCAACAACCTATCTCTAAACGTGGATAAAACCAAAGACATGGTGTGGCATGAGGAGGCGGGGGGAGCGGTGGATATAAGCCAACTGGGACTGGTATAAAAACGCAGCCCCAGCCCATACTCAAGAGGAGCACTATGGGCGCGGAGGAGGCTGAGAAAAAAATGGACCTGTAAAGACACCAGTACGTGACAAGTACGTCACTAGAGCCCCATTGGGCCGCATTATGTTTCTTTGAGTTTATTTTGGGTGTGGTGGAATGTGTTTAAGTCAATAAAAGGTACGTGTTGAGTTCACTCAGTCCCTGTGTCTGTGTTTCTCTCTGTGTGCTTCCTGACTGCCGGGGTTTGTGCACCAACCTTTGTTTATGTTTTTGTTAATCCTCAAAAGCTTAGGGACGCGTGGGATGCGTGAATTTGGGCTCAGAACCAACGTAAAAACAGCTCAAAACATGGTGTTCACTACGAGCGTGAGAAGCTGCTGCACTACTGCGTGCCACCATCTTGTTGACATTGTTGAGATATACAGTATTTACAGCATCTGTTACTGACTGATGTTCATTATAGGGAGCATTTAACTCTATACCTGTTACTCATTCATTCATTCATTAAGTCATTCATTAATCCATTCGTTCCTCAGAAAAAAATCAACTGAACTTTTAAGTTTAAAATACTTTGATGATAAATGTGCTTAAATATGATTCATCTACGTTTTTTAATCATCTGACAGCACTTGCAACAGCAATTATAATAGCAGTAATTTTAGTATTTTAATATATATTTTTATATTTGTTAAATAATAATAATAATACACTTTACATAATTATTTTAGTAGAAAAAAGGTATAAAAATAATCATATTTGGGGGACTTTTATAATATTAATCATAATATAAACAGTGAAACTCTGTGAGCTAATATTAATATATTTTGCAACAACAATTATAATAGGAATAATAATTGTATTTTACCTCTGTGTTCTTTTATTAATTAGTATTTCATTATTGTTTTATATGAATATTTATATTATTATTATTATTATTATTATTATTATTATTATTATTATTATTATTATTATTATTATTACAATAACCTGCCTTGCTGAGTAGATGTTCCACAGTAAAATAAAGTTGTTAGCTAGCTAGCTAGGCTAGCTAATGGCAACTACTTTATTTCAATGTGGAATGTTTTAGCTTGTTTGCTATAAGCCCAGAGCTAATGATAGCCTGCTAGCTAGTTAGCTAGATAACTCTTATTAGAAGTGCACAAGGCAGGAGGAGGTATCAATTTGTAGAATTATGCTGACTTCAAGTCCTCCTTGGAAATTCCTACTTATGAGATTGGAGGTTGTAATTATGACATGACATGCATTGGAGTGTTTTTTGGTCAGGTGGAAATAGATGCTATTAGGAAAATACTTTTGTTTGTACTTTTGGTCTATCATAAAAAACAGGAGGTTTATTTCGCTTCCTACTCCAAGAGAATGAAGCAAATAATACACGCATTAGGTAAGTGATGTTTTTAACCCATTAGAACCATGAAGCATAACTAGACTTTTAAATTTTTTCACGTATTGCTAATGAATTTATCAGTTCATTCAAGTGATGTAGCAATAACAGAAGTGTAAGCAGTTTACAATAGGAACTGTCTGCATTAATTTATTGACCACTTGTTACTGACACGCCTTTAACTGGGAAAGTTAGATAGATAGCTAAGCTAGTTGGTTATCTTTTTTCATTTTAGTTTACATCTTGGCTGCATTCACCTTAGGAGCTAGTTATAGGCCAAAAACTCTACTTTTGCTTTGGGGTAATTTAGGCAAAATGTTAATTATTGTTATAACCCTGCTACACTATGGTGTCATTTAACCCTTGTGTGGTGTTCATATTTTTGTTACTTGTTTACTTTGTTACTTGTATTTAATTCAGCAAAATTAAGCAATTTTACATTAAAATGCTTTACACATGCTCGCTTCACCTAAACTGCAAGCAATATAAACAGCTTACATGGGTGTACAGTGTGTGTTTATCGAAAATGTGTTTTGATATATGTTTTTCACAAAAAAATGAGCCAATGCCAATGAGTTTGAGTTAGAAAAAATATATTTTTTGTATCATTTGATGAAAAATGAAAACGGGTCCCACAGACCCGAACACCACACAAGGGTTAATATTCCATTTAATGCTAAAGTTTTATTTTGAATGGAGTGATAAGGATACAAGGGAACTGATCCGGATGGCCAATCAGGACCTCTTCACTGCAAAAAGAAATGCAGCTGTTCCCTTATTTGAGTAAGCAACTGTTTGTTTAGTGTTGGACACCCGCACTACCCCCTACTGCGTACCCCCAGTGCGTTCCCCCAGGGATCCCTGGGAACACCTTCCAAATTTCAAGAGAAGAGTTCAAAGAATATTTCACAGACATAAGCATTCATAGACAAAAAACCCTCCCTCACAAGTGCAAAGACACACAGCCTGAGGCCCCTAGAACTGCTCCTAACTGATTTGTTACCAATAAATGTATTCTGCCCCTGCTACAACATTTCCTCAACAAAAGCAGGATGCTGAGGTTCTCTTCAAAAGCTTTACTTAAGACGTACTGTAAAACTGTAAAGCAGACATACAAAATATATTTTAGTTACATTTCTTAGTGCAATTGCTTAACACTGTACAATTAAAGGTAAAAAAACTGAATAGTTAGCTAAAGGCTAACGTGTAAAGAAAAATCCATATAGATGCCAGCCGTTAGCATTACAATTACAATTACAATTACAAAGAAATATAGAACTTATTTCCGTTCATTAACCAAGGTTTACCACAGAGATTGTCTCAGTATAAAGTTATACAACAACTAAACATAATAATAACTAAACAGGCTAATGTTTTCCTGACCATATAATACAGAGTACAAAACTGTGACTGTTTAGTTCCTTCATACAGCCTGAACTAACTACGGGAACACTGAAGGCTCAAATGAATGTTACTGCAACAAATCCTGACCACTAGAGGTCTCCCTTTGCCCAATGTTAATAACAGAACATCACAACTTGTTTGTGTAAAACTGTATCAAGCATGTGTTCTTTTGCTAGCATTCCTTAACCCAAATTCGTGTCGTTGCTATGACACTATGGTTATCTACTCGCCCAGCTGCGGCCTTAAAGTTACTTTGAGAATTGAATAGAGGAGTTATCAGCTTGGTTGTTTTCTCACTTGTTGCAGAACATTCAGTACCTATTACACAAATAAGTCTATTTACTAGGAAGTTATGTAACTTCTCCTGCTGCTACTTTAAGTCACAACATATCTGATAGATATTAGAAAATATTGAGCACACATTTTGTTTTAAGGCAATCAACGTTCTGAACTTACTTCACCGTCACTAGTCCAGAACATTCCATTATACATGACAATTTTGCAAAAAGTTTACTGGCAGGGCCTGTATTGTAAGTAACTGCTAAGCATCAATGCACACACATTCTGATTATATAAGAGTTAAATAAATATGACTATGTAATTATATAGCAATTTTTAGTATAAGCACCAGTACCTTACTTTACAGTTCCCCCTGTGTAGGTCCTTTACGACGTAACAAACAACATCCACAGATAATAAAAATTTCAACAAAAACAGCAAGTGACATAATCAGATTTTTCCATTGGCCAAACATGTTCACCATAAAGGGCCCTATCTTAATGATCTATAGCGCACTAGTTAATTGCGCTTTTGCACAGCTGGATTTAGGGGTGTGTCCTGTGTCTTAATTCAATTAATTATTCATGGGTGTGTTTTGGGCGAAACATGAAATAAGCCAATTACTGTGTCTGTAGTCATTACCTTTAAGAGACAGGAGCGCACTGACTTCTGTTTATTATTATTTTAAGAGCGCATAGAAAACTGCGCTGTCATGCTGTGAAGATAAACCAGCTCATATAAGAGAAGAGTAAAGTTATTTTATTATTTATTCTGTTTATTGTTTATGTAAAAACTGGGTTTGCATTTACAGTTTAAAAGGGATTACAAATATTTTTCAAAAATTAGAAATAAAAACTGACATTTATTATAGATTAATATAATATATAAGTAAAAAAGGAAAAATAGGACATTTTAAAAAGATCATAAAAATTGATAAATAAAAAATAAAGAAGTTATATATTATGAAGAAAAAAATTATAGTAGTGAAAGTAAACTAAAATGAAAAGAATGATAAGAAATGATAAAATTTATATCAATAAACTAAGAACATTGTCATGGTCAGAACAGAATAGCAGACAAGCGCAGATACTGATAAAAACAATAAACGTTTATTATAAGAATAAACAGATGTAATCAGGGTCGATACAGAAACAGGGGTAATTACCAGTAGACAGAGCAATGCAGACAAAACCATACCATAAACGAGAGACAGTCCAGAGTTCATACACAAACAATCCAGTATCAGAGATAATCCAAGAGGCGGTGGTGAAAGCACAGTCCAGGTAATACACAAACAATCCAATATCAAAGGCAGAGGCAAAAATCGGCGTCGAGGAAACAAAAAGCAAGGTCATACACAAGATAAACTGAGACAAGAGATAAGTAACGCTTTGTACGAGGATAACCTACAATACGCGGCGTGGTAGTCTGTTTGGCGTGCACCTTTATAGTGCCAGTAATCAGTATTCGGGACTTCCTGGAGGAAGCAGGTGAGGTGTCACGTGATCAGGTGAGTGCGTGATGTCAGCGGGTGGTGCATTCTGGGTAGTGTAGTTGTTAACCTGAGAACCTCCGTTAGAGCTGGGTGTGGAAGGGACAGAGGAGCTAACAGCACCAGACGTGACAGTACCTCCCCCCAAGGGAGTCGGAACGGAGCCGGAACGGGGACGACCACGACGACGTCCACCCGACGGGCAGGGAGTACCGGCGGGAGGACCAGGCGTAGCCTCAGAGGTGCCGGGCAGGCGGGGGTTGCGAGACTGGGAACCCCGACGTACCGGAGCCGAAGAAGAGAGTGAGCGCTTGGGACGCCCACGGGGTCTAGGAGCAGGCTTACTAGGGTGACGGGCATGAAATTCGGCCAGTAGAGCAGGATCCAGCACGTCACCGGCGGCAACCCAGCAACGCTCCTCAGGGCCGTAACCCTCCCAGTCTATGAGGTACAGGAGCACACCGCCACGCCTGCGTGAATCCAACACCTCTCGAACCGCATAGGTAGACGAATCCTCCCCCTCCACTGCCGCGGGCGGCACGTCATCTGGAACACCCTCAGCAAGCGGACCTGGGACAAGAGGCTTGAGCAGAGAAACATGGAACGAGTTATGCACCCTGTACTGAGCAGGCAACTCAATCTTATAAGTCACCTCGTTAACCTGAGACAACACCTTAAATGGACCAATATACTTAGGCAGCAGTTTCCTACAGGCCCCTTCAAACCTCAAGTCCCGGGTCGACAACCACACCCTGTCCCCGGGTTGATATTGGGGGGTGGTACCACGGTGTCTGTCGGACTGCTCCTTATATTTCCGTAAAACCTCCGAGATTTGCTGATGTGTCTCCTCCCACACCTGCTCACTCCGCTTCATCCAGTCGTCAACAGCGGGGATCTCAGTGGACGACGCTGTCCACGGAGCTAACGGAGGCTGGTAACCCAGAATGCACTGGAAAGGAGTGAGACCAGACGTGGAGTTAATCAGGGAATTCTGAGCTATTTCAGCCCAAATCAAATACTGTGACCATTCTGAAGCATGCTTGAAACAGTACAATCTTAAAAACTTTCCTAACTCTTGATTAACTCTCTCACATTGACCATTACTAGTGGGGTGAAACCCAGAAGTGAGACTCACGTGTACACCCAAATGTTCAAAAAACGATTTCCATACCCGAGAAGTAAATTGAGGACCTCTATCTGACAAAATGTCCTCCGGAACCCCATAATGTCTAAAAATGTGTGTGTATATAGCTTGGGCGGTCTGAAGAGCAGTAGGAAGAGCAGGAAAAGGGATAAACTTAACTCCCCTAGAAAATCTGTCTACAACAGTAAGGATAGTAGTGTAGCCTTCAGATTCAGGTAAATCTGTAACAAAGTCTACAGCAATATGTGACCATGGTCGTTCAGGAACTGGCAGAGGACATAGCTTACCGGCTGGAAGGGTTTTTGGTGTTTTGCATTGTGCGCAGATCGAACATGAAACTACGAAAGTTTGAACGTCAGCTCGCATGGTTTCCCACCAATACCGAGCTGAGATTAGTTGTAGCGTGCGTGTAACACCTGGATGACCGGAAGTAAGGGCAGCATGTGCCCAGCCAATGAGCTGATCGCGAAACTGCTCAGGTACATAAATCTTGTGAGGAGGGCAACCCTCCGGAGGTTGTGTGTTAGCTTGACTCTGCTGAATGAGGTCATCAAGTTCCCATCTAATAGCTGCTACTTTAACAGTGGGTGGCAGAATGTGTTCGGGTTCGGAAGCGTGGCATGTGTCGTCTGGGGAACTGAAAACACGAGATAAGGCATCAGCTTTAGTATTACGGTTACCTGGACGAAACGAGATCGAAAAATTGAAACGGGAGAAAAACAATGACCAACGAGCTTGACGGGGGTTAAGACGTTTAGCAGTACGGAGATACTCTAGGTTCTTGTGATCAGTAAGAACGGTGAATGGATGTGCAGCACCTTCCAGCTAGTGACGCCACTCCTCTAGAGCTAGTTTAACAGCCAGCAGCTCCCTATCCCCTATCCCATAATTACGCTCCGCTGGTGACATTTTCTTTGAGAAAAAGGCTACGGGATGTAGTTTAGGCGGTGAACCACTGCGTTGGGAGAGAACTGCTCCGATACCAGTATTAGAAGCATCAATTTCAACAACAAAGGGCAGATCAGGATTAGGATGTGTGAGAATGGGGGCAGAGACAAAGGCGGCTTTTAACGCTTGGAAAGCTTGGTCAGCTTCAGGGGACCACTTAAGAATTTTGGTAGCATTCTTAGTTAACGCTGTAAGGGGGGCAGCTATGGTACTGAAGTTGCGTATGAAACGCCTGTAAAAATTGGCGAATCCTAAGAAACGTTGGAGATCTTTGATAGATTGGGGAACAGGCCAGCTAGTAACGGCGTCTACTTTCGAGTCATCCATAAGAACTCCCTGGGAGCTGATAACATAGCCGAGAAATGCGACTCTCTGAAGGTGGAACTCGCATTTCTCGGCTTTAGCATAAAGATTGTTTTCCAACAACCTCTGAAGAACTAGACGAACGTGCTTAACATGTGATTCGAGATCGGGGGAATAGATCAAAATGTCGTCAATAAAAAGGGTTACGTATTTCCCAATCATATCCCTAAATACGTCATTCATAAATGACTGAAATACTGCGGGGGCGTTAGCGAGACCATAGCTCATAACAAGGTATTCGTAGTGGCCATTGGTGGTGGTAAACGCGGTTTTCCACTCGTCCCCCTCCCTAATGCGGATCAAATTGTACGCACTACGCAGATCGAGCTTGGTAAAGTAAGAAGCTTTACGTAACTGTTCGAGAGCACAAGGAATGAGGGGCAACGGGTAAGCGAACTTTTTAGTTATGGCGTTCAAGCCTCTATAATCAATGCAGGGTCTCAGTCCCCCGTCTTTTTTCTTTACAAAGAAGAACCCTGAACCGACGGGGGACTTTGACGGCCGAATGAAACCTTGAGCCAATGCTTCGGTAACGTAATCATTCATAGCCTTTTCCTCATCTAACGTAAGAGGATAGACTCTAGCTTTGGGTAGGGTGGCACCCTCCACTAGGTCGATGGCACAATCATAAGAGCGATGCGGAGGTAATTTAGTAGCGTTTTCTTTGCTAAACACTTCTAAAAACTCTGAATATTCAGGGGGTACAACAATGGGATCAGAAACTTCAGGACTCTCTACAGAAGTAGACTGAATAACTAAACTATCCAGAGCTAAACAATGTTCATGACAGTGAGCAGACCAAACCGTGATATCCCCATCGCGCCAGGAGACAGTGGGATCGTGAGTCTTCAGCCATGGCATTCCCAGGATAACTGGATGCTCCGTGCAGGGAAGCACGAAAAGTGGCAGTTCCTCGAAATGAAGAGCGCTGGCTTGCAGGGTGATGGGTAATGTCTGTAGCGTGACCGGTTTGGAGCGAACCGTCTTCCCGTCAACAGCATGGATGGACAGGGGGCGTAGAAGTTCACGGGTGGGCACTTTATGCTCCTTAACCAGGTCCAGACTGATGAAGTTCCCTTCCGACCCGGAATCTACAAGCGCTGAGACAGAGAGCATACCATCAGGCAAAACAATATTCACCGGTAGAGAAAAACATTTTGAACGAAGGATTGTGTCATGCTTACGTACCACGTTAGCGCGTGGAGAGCACTCCACGCGCTGTCCCAGGGCTGGAGCATTCACGGGTCGGGTCAGGAGACCACACTCAGCCTTGAAATGCCCGGCCTCCCCACAATAAAGGCATAGGCGAAGCCGGATTCGACGCTGTCGCTCCTCTGGAGTTAGCCGGGTTTTCTGGATGTCCATGGGCTCTGGGGCAGGCGGCGCAGCTTTCTCTGGTGGGGGAGCGTGAGACAGAGCGCGGGGCAGAGATACAGGAGTGTTTTGAGTGCGAGGACTGGTCTTGGGTCGGCGCGAGAGAAGTTGATCCAAACGGATCGACAGTGAAATGAGCTGATCCAGGGTCAGGGAATCATCTCTGCAGGCTAATTCCCTCTGTACATCTGGATTAAGTCCGCATCTAAACACGTTGATCAAAGCAGCGTTATTCCACCCACTACCAGCCGCGAGAGTGCGAAACTCCAGAGCGTAGGAAGCCACCGGCTTCTGACCTTGCTTAAGAGCCAGCAAAAGTTCTCCATTAGACTGTCCATACCGCGAATGATCAAAAACTGAGCGGAAAGTAGCCTCCCTTGGTTGGCTAGACCAGATTTAATAGCCTCAGTATCTGCTATCTGATTTAGTTTGGCCGCGTATTCTGTCATGGTCAGAACAGAATAGCAGACAAGCGCAGATACTGATAAAAACAATAAACGTTTATTATAAGAATAAACAGATGTAATCAGGGTCGATACAGAAACAGGGGTAATTACCAGTAGACAGAGCAATGCAGACAAAACCATACCATAAACGAGAGACAGTCCAGAGTTCATACACAAGCAATCCAGTATCAGAGATAATCCAAGAGGCGGTGGTGAAAGCACAGTCCAGGTCATACACAAACAATCCAATATCAAAGGCAGAGGCAAAAATCGGCGTCGAGGAAACAAAAAGCAAGGTCATACACAAAGTAAACTGAGACAAGAAATAAGTAACGCTTTGTACGAGGATAACCTACAATACGCGGCATGGTAGTCTGTTTGGCGTGCACCTTTATAGTGCCAGTAATCAGTATTCGGGACTTCCTGGAGGAAGCAGGTGAGGTGTCACGTGATCAGGTGAGTGCGTGATGTCAGCGGGTGGTGCATTCTGGGTAGTGTAGTTGTTAACCTGAGAACCTCCGTTAGAGCTGGGTGTGGAAGGGACAGAGGAGCTAACAGCACCAGACGTGACAAACATGGGAATCATGGAATATATATATATATATATATATATATATATATGTGTATATATATGTATATAAAATAGACAGTTTCAGTTTCAGTTAGTTTCAGTTTTAAATCATTGAAACAGCTCACCAAAACCTCAACCTATCCTTTGACAATATTTGATTTGGTCCTTACTCATCTTAATTTCTTTAACTAAATTGAATTTTTATATTACTTATAGCCTCGCGCTGAATTCAGCTACGCGCTGCGAAAGAGAGAGAGAGAGGCGCGGCACATTTTTAAATATCAGTAAAATATGTGGCTTTAATAGTGAATTTAATACCATATATTTTACAACACTTGATACAACCTTATTTATTAAAATGTTTTTTTTTAAAGAAAAATCGCAATGCCGTGCAAGCTTTCAAGCTCCGCTGTGCATGCCTGCGGCATTTTAGAGCACTGGACGAGTTTTTTTAATTACACCTTGTGCAGGGTGTACGATAGGGCCCAAAGTCTTCTAATGGATTATCTATCCCCGAGGTCTCATGCTTCTCATTTGATAGGGTTCTCAGACCCTCTAATGCTCTAGAGACTGACCTGTCTGGGTCAGTGTTGTTCGGAATGAAAGTACAGCAACTATCCATATCCAACCCCAAATGTATTTTTTGTTTGTGTGTGTTAGGGAAATGTTTCATGACAGGGCTGTGCAGAGATCTTTGGAGGGGCAGGTGCTCAAAGTCAAAAAAGGGCACACGGAGCACATATTTAAAACACCATACAGAAACATACCTTACAATATAACCCGTTGCTTTGTGGTCTCACTGTGGTGTTACTGTAAACTACAAATAAACAGAAATCACGTTACAGCAGTGTTTCTCAACTCTGTTCCTCCATATTGTACTGTATATTCCCACTGTTCTCCATTTTCTAGAGCTTCCTCTATTTTAAAGGCACTTTAAATAATAAAGTAAGTGGTGGTATGATGTGTCTAATAAACTGCTGGATATACATATAGATTGATTTATGGTCAATAGGGTAAACTCAATAAATGATTGTTTATTAGCTGATCAGTTGGATCAGGTGAAAAATGCAATTGTAGTTCAGTGACCAGGGTTAAGAAACTGCTTAAAACTACCAACATAAAGTATTGTACTAATGTATATATTAGTACAATATATCCACAACATCCAGCTCCTAGCTAACTAGTTAGCAAAATGGATTTTCATTCATTATAACTTACAGTAAGTCCTGCAATCCTAAATTAATAAAAACAATTTGGGCTGCAGCCCGCTGCCTAAACTCGGTGGGGGGATTCTCCACTCACACTGACTCTCCTTCGCAAAACCAGCTTGATTGGGTGTTTCTGCTGAAAGGTGAAACTTTAACCTTGAACCGGCTCCATGATTGGCTTTAAGAGATTTCCCATTCACACAGCGGTCAGTGGTCTGCCTCCCCGTTAATACTGTTATAATATGGGAAATTTATGGGAAGATACTAATACGTGAAGGCGGCAGGAAAGACGGATACAATACGGTAGGCAGGTGCTTCAGCCTCCTCTGCCACCCCCTCTACACGTGCCTGTTTCATGATGTCATAACGTCATTAGCTTTTGATTGATACCTGCTGCTAAACAGAGGTCACTAGCATTTTCAGTCACCTGCTAATATTGTGAGGCTGTGTGTGTTAGAGTGAAAAATTGTTCATCATACAGAATATTCAGGGTTCAGTTTAATTTTAATTAAAATATATTAATATTAATTCAGCTTAATGTTATTGGCATTGTACCTTGTGTAACCCAAGATTCAAACTTACAGTATTTTCATTCAGTAATGTCTTAATAAAGGCCTGCAGCTTTAAGCCTTTTCTGTTATTTATTTAATTTACTTATGTTTTATTTATGCTGTGTAAATTGCTTTTGGTACAAGTAACTGCTTTTTTGTTTTGTATGCAGCTGCCCTGTGTGAACTGCATTTATGTAAAAGAGCAGAAAAGTGATTTAAATGTTAATAAATTGTTATATTGATCAGTCTTTATTTCAGCAGTTGTAAATTAGAATAATTTTGTTGATTGGTGTTGACCTGTACTACAAACTGTCAGGGTTTGACCCAGGCAGAGAGACGTGGAGGCGGACGTATTCACAGGTAGAGCGAATTTATTAAATAAACATACATATATATAAACAAATAAACAAGTAAACAAGAAACAAAGAAAAACAAGAAACAGAGGCGAGCTAAAACTAACAAACAAACAAGAGATACTAAAGATAAACAAACGGGGAGACTATAAAACTAGGCAGGATAAACTAAAACAGGGCAAGGGAATAAACTAGGGAAAACACAGGGAACTAGAAAATAACAGAATAAACAGGAAGATAAATATATACTACAAACAAATAGGGAGGCTGACAAAAACAAACGAGGAAAACAATAAGGAACTAAACTAGATAGATAATAACTAACAAACAAAGCGGGAGTAGATAAACAAAGAAATAAACTAATAACTAAAGCTAGACAGGGCAAGGGAGTAGACAAGAAACTAAACAGAGCTAAGAACTTAAACAGGGAAATAACTACTAAACTAGGAACAAAATAACAAGGGAAGAGAGCTAAAGGCTACGAGGAACAAGGAAACACTAAGAATCTAAGAAACGCAGAGAAAGAGACAAACAACAGGAGACAGTGCAAAGACCGACCAGGACAGGTGACAGAGGAAAGCTATTTAACTAAACAGGAAACACACTGGGAGTGGAAACACCTGGGGAAGGGGTGGAGCTACAAATGAGACATGAGGTAATGGAAAATCACAGGCAGAACACAGGGGCACGGGTCACGTGGGACAACACAGGTACGAGGACAGACAGGAAACAGGGTCAGGTGTGACAGAAACCTCCCCCTAAACGCGCAGCTCCCGAGGCGCGTAAAAACAAACCCCGGGGGCTGGCGGCAGGGAGAGGCCGGGGAAAACAGGAGACCGAACGGGAGACTGGGCAGGGAACTGGACAGGTGACGGAGACTGGACGGGGAACTGGACAGGAGACAGAGACTGGACGGGGAACTGGACAGGTGACGGAGACTGGACATGAGACAGAGACTGGACGGGGAACTGGACAGGAGACGGAGACTGGACGGGGAAACGGACAGGAGACTGAGACTGGACGGGGACCTGGACAGGTGACGGAGACTGGACATGAGACGGAGACTGGACGGGGAACTGGACATGAGACGGAGACTGGACAGGAGACTGAGACTGGACGGGACCGGACATGGGAACAGGGACGAGAACATTGACGGGGACGGACACAAACACGGTGACTGGGACAGGAACAGTAAAACCACAGGGGACAGGAACAGGAACGAACACAGATATGGGGACCAGGACAGGGAGAGACAGGGGAACAAAAAACATAGGTGGGTGCCCAGGACTGGTAAAAGTCTGCGGGGATAGCCTGGGCACATAACTGGGGGCAAAGTCAGGAGGCCTAGGAGCAGGCCTGGAAATACGGGGCCTGGGCCCAAACATAGTTCTGGGAGCTGCAGGTGCTTGGGCTGGGGCTGGAGAAGCTGGAACTGCTGGTGCTTGAGCTGGAGCCGGAGCAGCTGGGACTGCTGGTGCTTGAGCTGGAGCAGCTGGGACTGCTGGTGCTTGAGCTGGAGCCGGAGCAGCTGGGACTGCTGGTGCTTGAGCTGGAGCTGGAGCAGCTGGGACTGCTGGTGCTTGAGCTGGAGCTGGAGCAGCTGGGACTGCTGGTGCTTGGGAGAACGGCGCGGCCGCCGCTGAAATCTCGGAGAGCGGCGCTGCCGCCGCTGCAGTCTGTGAGTGCGGCGCGGCCGCCGCTGAAGTCTCGGAGAGCGGCGCAGCCGCCGCTGAAATCTCGGAGAGCGGCGCTGCCGCCGCTGCAGTCTGTGAGCCCGGCGCGGCCGCCACTGTAGTCTGGGAGAGCGGCGCGGCCGCCGCTGAAATCTCGGAGAGCGGTGCTGCCGCCGCTGCAGTCTGTGAGTGCGGCGCGGCCGCCGCTGAAGTCTCGGAGAGCGGCGCGGCCGCCGCTGCAGTCTGTGAGTCTCGGAGAGCGGCGCGTGCAACACGGGGCGTGGCGTCTCAGCCGCGTGTATCGCGGGACGCAGCGCTTCAGACACGTGCTTCACGGGGCGTGGCATGAAGAGATCAGACGCTGCAGTACTCGTGCAGCGTCAGGTGTGAGTAGCGCGGGGAGCGTTGATTCGCCGGTGAAAGCTGGCGCGGGGAAAGTCTTTGACCGCGGCTGGCTCGCCGCGCAGGGGGTCTCGGAATGCGGTTCTGCTGTTACCGCTGGAGGAAGTAGCGGCTGGCGGGCTGGTGCAGGAGGATATTCCTCTTCCTCCTCGCTGGACGCAGGTGTGAGGAGATCGGAGTAGTCCCAGAGAAAGGACTCCTCACAGCCTGCATCCACGTCACCCCCGTCCTCCTCGGGGCGAGGACCGAGGCTGACAGCACACAGCCCCAGCGCCCCCCCAAAATTTTCCCCGCTCCGGAGGGAGTCCTCCCGCGCCTTGCGGGCTTTCCGGGCCTGTTTCCTCCGAGACTTTTTCCCCTTATTAGTCTCAGTGGGTGCCGCTGAAGCTGGGTTCACGGGCTCCAACCCGAGGAAAGGCGCCGGGAGCGGGTCATCGCCCCGGATTCGCTCGGCGAGGAGGCGGAGAAACTCCAGGTCCGCCTTCCGAGCAGCATGCCACTGGTTTACGTCCATATGGTCGGTCTTTATGTCAGGGTTTGACCCAGGCAGAGAGACGTGGAGGCGGACGTATTCACAGGTAGAGCGAATTTATTAAATAAACATACATATATATAAACAAATAAACAAGTAAACAAGAAACAAAGAAAAACAAGAAACAGAGGCGAGCTAAAACTAACAAACAAACAAGAGATACTAAAGATAAACAAACGGGGAGACTATAAAACTAGGCAGGATAAACTAAAACAGGGCAAGGGAATAAACTAGGGAAAACACAGGGAACTAGAAAATAACAGAATAAACAGGAAGATAAATATATACTACAAACAAATAGGGAGGCTGACAAAAACAAACGAGGAAAACAATAAGGAACTAAACTAGATAGATAATAACTAACAAACAAAGCGGGAGTAGATAAACAAAGAAATAAACTAATAACTAAAGCTAGACAGGGCAAGGGAGTAGACAAAAAACTAAACAGAGCTAAGAACTTAAACAGGGAAATAACTACTAAACTAGGAACAAAATAACAAGGGAAGAGAGCTAAAGGCTACGAGGAACAAGGAAACACTAAGAATCTAAGAAACGCAGAGAAAGAGACAAACAACAGGAGACAGTGCAAAGACCGACCAGGACAGGTGACAGAGGAAAGCTATTTAACTAAACAGGAAACACACTGGGAGTGGAAACACCTGGGGAAGGGGTGGAGCTACAAATGAGACATGAGGTAATGGAAAATCACAGGCAGAACACAGGGGCACGGGTCACGTGGGACAACACAGGTACGAGGACAGACAGGAAACAGGGTCAGGTGTGACACAAACACTTCTGAGTTTGTTAATCTATCTAAAAATATTTATTTTAGTTGTCAACATTGCATGACTTGGTAGACCAACTTAAATTTGTAATTTCAGAGAACAAATGAGCCATAAAGTTTTGCTAACTTAAAAAAGGCCAGGAAATTAGTTGCTTAATGATTTTAAATTGTAGTGACTTATTTGTACAGTGTAGTGGTGTTAGTTAATCAAAGCTCATTGTAATGCACATAATTCATTAATAATTAAGTTTTTTAAATCCTGCAGCAATTTGATCAGCCAAATTATATTCATTAGGAACCCTTCTGGTTACCCCAACTTCACCTATATAAGTGGGAGATCCCCTGTTAAGGTCAAACTGACCGGCAGATCTCCTAGCATGAGAGTAAATGTTGGAAATGTGATTAGATTGAATTTGTCCAATTAAAGCTAATGGTGCAGCTAGTCTGACCATGGCGCCTGTGCCTTTAGACTGTTTACAGGTGTAAAAGGCCTTGTGATGGTGTTTTGTCTATACGTGGATAGATATTTGACAAAGTTGTGTACTTGACTGGTTAACCCTGTTTAGTAAGTGCAATCATATAGTTAAATCCTGTTATATTTAGCTGTATTACTGATGTACTCACAGAACATGCCCGCTAATTGTTTGAAGGTTTAAAAGTAATCAACAAGGGGCTGACAACCCCATTGCCCCCTCCTCTAGGTAGTTGACCCCTCTGAATCTAGACCTGATCCCAGCCCCTTCTCACTCCTTCCTCTTCACTGTTTGCCTCGCCCTTTGCCTTTTGGACCGGACTTGTATTCTCCCCCTTTTTGCTTGCTCCGTGTCTCACTTTACGTCCACGGTGATTCACCACTGTTGGTCACTTCTTCTCTTCACCTGTGTCAACAGATCTGAAATGAGACTTTTCTATTTATTAAAAACATGTTGTTGGGTGTTTCAGGTTCTCCATTCCATTTGGAAGTTTTTAAGTGGCCCTTTGTGTCTCCTTTCCTGCAATTTAAATGATGTTTAAAAGATATTTGTCACAATTGACTGGATCTCCAACTCACCCTTGAAATTATCTCTTATTTAAATTTTGTCTGTGCACAGATTTTAGCCCAATTTTGCTCTTACCTCCTTCAAGTGTCCTGATTCTCAGTTATACTCAGTCGTGATCTCTACTGTCAAAGGTGGTGTCATTTTCCTAACATTTTGTTATCTCCACTTACTTAAATTACTACCTTTAATTGTCCGCAACCATCAATTACTGATTTTTTTTTTGTTTTGTTCACACCCCTTCCCCTGCACCAGTCCCTTTTATTCTAACCACATCCCTGTGGCTCTAACTAATCTAGACAGTTATATTTTACTTTTTCCTGCTCCTGTCCGCTTGTATGCTATTTATGCACCCCCCCCCTACCCCCCTACCCCCCTTTTCCAACTCCGTCTGTTGTTTTTCATGGTCTCTTGAATTGCATGTGGTGTTCAGATAGTGACTGTGCCCGCGTGGATCTTACCCATCATTAACTAACCAGCCTCTCCCACTGAAACACACAGCATAGCAGCACTGTTTTGGCACCATTCATTGTTGCAGTGTTCCTGCAGGGTGCAGTGCTAAAGGCGTACCACAAGGTTCAATTTTTGGTCCAGTTTTGTTTGCTATATACATAAATGATATTAATGACTCTGCATCTACCTCAGACTGCAAAATTCACCTTTACTCAAAAATGCAAAATTCACACAATTTTATATTTCTCAGCTGATTCTGTTCAGGCTGCAGTAAGAAAGAGCTCAGATTTAATGCTTTAAAGGCAGCATTATATAAGCACAAACTAGTTTCAAATGCCATGAAAACTAAATTCCTGCTGTTTTCCAGATCTCTAAATACTGATTTTAGTACTGTAAATATTACTACCCTGGCAGGATCCACCATTGTGAGAGTCACAAAATATAAATACCTTGGCATATGGCTGGATGATGCAGTAAATAAACTAGTCAGCAGACAGAAGCTGGGTTATTTTATAGAAACAAGTCCTGTTTCCCCATGCACGCCAGAAAAAAATAGTTGAAACAACTTCACTATTAGTGCTGAAGGGGATGTTGTCTATAAATATACTCGAAACGAAGGGAAACACATTGGTTGATTTTTATTTATGAGACACTCTCCAGTCATTTCCCAGAATACATCACTTCATTGATGAATGTAAACCGCAATAATTATCAGACTTGCTCTAGTGATTGGATCAGCTGCCAGGTTCCAAGATTTTTAACTGAACTGGGAAAATCTGCGCACAGCTACAGAGCACCAGTGAGCTGGAATTCATTATATAGGAAACACTAAAACTCAACTTACTGATGTCACTCAGTCATTTTAAACATTTAATTTAAGTTTTACATTTACTTTTTATCTTATTTATTCTTAACTTTTATGTCTTATTTTAGTTCTTCTCTTAGTTTTTCATTTCCTTTTAATTTCTGTCATTGTTTTATTTTAGTTTGTATTATTGCTTATTTTTTTTTATTCAACTTCTTCATCTTCTTCTTATTATTATAATTATTACTATTATTATTATTATTATTATTATTATTATTATTAATAATAATACTTTTATTTTGTATCTATTTTTATCTTTTATTTACTGTTATTTTAATATGATTAAATGTAGTTATTATTTTGTAATTATAATTTGTATGCAATTATTTTCTTTGTCATTTCAATCCCTATTTTTGTAAATGCTCGGCTACCTTGAAAATTAGGGTTGCCCTCAATGTACTCCCGAGTAAAAATAAAGGATTGATTGATTGATTAATTAATAGTTCTGCCAGGAATATGTCGCTGTTTGGTCGAGGCCCACAAGATCTAGTCTAATGCATTGCTCCCCCAGAATTAAGCTAATTCTTGTCCTTAATTCTGCCTCCCTCTTTTTAGTTGCTTTGTCCTGCTACCCATCTTATAATGCCTTTATTGAATTTATCTGCTTGCTCATGGACACCCACATATAAGCTTCTTCCTCTTGTTTACCTCTGTCCCCAATGTTCACTGTGTATCGATCTCTATTTGTTTTCTATGATGTGTCTCCCTCAAACTTTAATTCACGAATGAAACCAGCCTCTCTCAGTCTACAGACCCAATTCAGTTGGCTCGATCAACTACACCCACCTACTCCACCTTGGACTCCTGCTCTCCCCTGCAGTGGGACTCTTCTGTTCTTTTTCTCTTACCCACCACTCCGTACACTGTACCACTTACACCTCTCACCGGAGCCCCGCTCACACACACTCATACACAAACACTCTCACTCCCTGTTACACACACACAATCACAGACTTCATCTAATACACAGTCTCTCAACTCACTGCCACACACACACACACTCTCACTCACTGCCTCAAACACATATCCTCTTACTCACTGTGATATTCAAAATTCTGCAGGCACTAAAATCGTGTACAAATTTCATTTTACCCCGCGGACACAAGTAAGCAAAGCACACTGCTAAGCCATCCACTGTGTAAAGAAAGAAACTCAAAAAAGTACAAGAAACATTGCATGAAAAAGAATAACGCTTCTCCATGCACAAAAGTAAAAAGGCAGATGAGACAGCTTCCATGTGCAGCCATTCAGAAGATTCTTTTGTTTTTTAGGAGGCTCTGGTAGAGGACATCCGAAACAAATACAAAGCCCACAAGGGGAGAGGGAAAGGCAACTCATTTAAAAAATACCAACAGGACAAGTTCTGAAAAAGTATGGGATGCAACGCCTGGCTCAGAATCCATTGGGAAGATGGAAGAATGAGAAGTGGAAAAGGGGTTGGAGATAGTTTGTTAAGCAGAGTTAGATCTTGCTACACAAAGGGTGATATAAGTCGCATCACAACTGGAAAGAGGCAACCCATCACTATTTTGCAGAAGCTGTGCCAATTGAAAGTGATCAGCACCGTCAATCTGCATGACCTTGTGAAAGCCATCACATGTGACACAGAAAACATTAAGTGCATGTACAGAGAATGTTCTCAATGCAAGGACCTCTTTTGCCCAGCCTCTAGTCAGTACAATGCAGGAATTCAAATGACTAATCTTCAGTGGGCAACAGTGGATAAGGAACACAAGAATAACCCCAATGGCAAAAAGAGTTCCAGACAACACAAGAGAAACTGCTTGAACTGCTGAACCTGCAATTACAAGGAGACATACTTACCACCTCAATAATCAGTTTAGCCATGATTTTTACAGTGATGGCACATGCACTCAGTATAAATAGTGAGGGATTTTTTTCTGTTCAAATAAGCATTCACTGCTTGGACGTGGAACATCTCTGAGGTGAGCCATGGGGAAAGGTGCGCCAGATGTTGTGGGAATATACCTGAAGAGGAGGGCTGACAGTCTTGTCAGCAAAGGGACAGACATTCCTGAAGCTGTAGGCTGTGTCGCAAAGGACAGAATCAATAAGCAGTTGAAAAAGCAGTTTTGGAGATACTCAGTGATGCTCAACAATTCCGTCCATCATGAAGTTGCATCAGGCAGTGACCCTAGCACAAAGGAGAACTGACATACAGGGATGTTAGCTGCTTGTGCACAACCAAACAAAACCTGACCTGTGACTGGGTTAACCCAAATAATTTCATGTTCCGTAATCAACAGACGGCTCCCACAGCCATGGAAGTGCAGTGGCAGAAACCTGAAGTTGTTGGCAAACGGTGTGAAGTATGAGGGTGAACTATACCCTGGCGTCATCAAAGATACAAGTGAAACACATGTTGAGCTCCTTTGCATGCACAAAATCCACAACAACAGGTTTTTCTGGCCAGCATGTGAAGACATGCTTTTACTGTGGTGTTACTGTAAACTACAAATGAACAGAAGTCACATTAAAGCAGTGTTTCTGAACTCTGCTCCTGCATATTCTACTGCATATTTCCACTGTTCTGCATAGTAGAGCTTTCTCTGCTTTAAAGGCACTTTAAATAATAAAGTTAGTGGAGGTATGATGTGTCTAATACACTGCTGGATATACATAATGATTGATTTGTGGTCTATACGGGGCTAAGAGATTTTAACAGGTAAACTCAATAAAGGATTGTTTATTAGCTGGATCAAATGGAAAATACACAATTTTATGGCAGTGGTCAGGGTTAAGAAACTGCTTTTAACTACCAACATAAATAAATTACTGTACTTACTTCTGGCTATCCACTACATCCAGCTTATAACTAACTAGTTAGATAAATGGATTTTTGTTCATTATAACTTATAGTAAGTCTTGCAATCCTAAATTAATTACACAATTTGAAAATGAAATAGTTATTGGCTGATCAGGCACATCAGGGCAAGTTAAACATTACATTTAGATTTTTTTCTCAAACTTTGATTACCTATCTATCTAATTCCAAATATAAGATAACTGACTACACACAAGCTGCAGTTTATTAATCACACAGCAGGTTTGATCTGTGGGTTCTGATTGGGAGACAAGTATTTTTAACCAGCTCATCACAGTTTCAATCTCATCACAGTTTCTTTAGCTCCATTACCGTTCTTTTAGAAAAATCTCTGTATATCCACATTAGTTTTAACAGCAGCTGCTGCTGCAACCTGCTGCCTAAACTCACAGTGAGGCTACTAGCAAACTAGCAAGCTGATTGGCTGTTTCCCACAAAAGGCGGGACTTATCCTTGAACAGGCGTTAAGAGATTTCTTGTTTACACATTTATATATATATATATATATATATATATATATATATATATATATATATATATATATATATATATATATATATATATATATATCAATTATTTGGCTAACTATTTGTATTTAAACATGCTTTTTTAATGTTGCATGTGTTTTGTTAACAGGAATAATAAAAATTTAAACATCTTCAGCTTAGAAACCTTGTAAAAAAAATAAATAAAACTATCTGAGATTGACCAGTACATGTTTTGAATAGTTAAATATATGTGTTATTTTTTTGTGATACAAAGTTGAAAAAAGATACAAAATTAAGTTTAACTTTGTCCTGATGATTCATGAGATCAAACAATCTGCCTTCCAGTGGCAACATGTTCATCCACAGTTCCCACAATAGTGTACAATGCTGTTAAAATTAATTTAACTATGTATCTGTTTAAAATAACAAACATTTATTTGACTATATTATTACTATATTATGTTCCAATGCGTGTAAAAATACAAAATTGTTTAATTTAACTAAATGTGTAACGCCGGACAGATAGGATTGACGCTCGCCGAGTAAAAGGTAAAGACTGGTTTATTTACAGAGTAGTAAACAGAATAACACAGCCAGAGAACAATACTCACACTAAAAGCAGGAGACGTAGTACAGAAAACAGTCCAAGATCCGAAGCCAGAGAGACAGTCCGATAAATAAACAAATCCAATGAGGGCAAAGACAAAAGGCAAAATCCGTAATAAAGAAAAAAGGGTCATAACAAAAGGGCAGACAGAAAAGGGTTTGGAAAAATGCTCAGTAGGCAACATGAGTCGACAATACCTCGCAAGGAACATATGCTAACAGAACCCTATATATACAAAACCTAGAATTACTATGAACCGGAACAACTTAGAACACAGCTGATGTATGTGAGCCGAGTTACTACGCTATCCTCCCTCCAAAAGATCACCCCAAAGTCTCTTGATACATTGGTTGTGTGTGCTCTTTCCTGTGAAAGCACTGCTTCTTTCAGGGCCTCTGAAAATGTCCATTGTTAAGCAAACAGAAAAAAATTGTTCTCCCCATTTTAGTTCTGATTTTCTACTTCGGTTGTTATTGGAAGCCCGTAGGAAGATAATGAGATGACTGTATCCATCAATGGCCCCAAGAATAACTATCCTTCACTTAAAAAGGTTTAAATAATAATTAAATTATTTAAAATAAAATGCACAATAAGATAAGGTAACTACTAGCTAGTAGTTTGATTACCAACAAAAAACATACATTTTATGTGCACTGTAAATAAGTAAGTGATTAGTTATGTGCATTTACCTTATTAATTTGTGGTTCCTATCAAGATGCCACAGAGAGTTCGAGCCAGCAACACGGAATCTTCTTCGATGCAGTGTCTGAGACATTGTTCAGAGGGGAAGCTGCTGCTGCAATTTGTGACACCATAAAGCCACATGATCTTAAAAACATCTGTCAATTATCGCTGTCTCTTTGCTGTGAAGATGAGGAAGAAGATTAGGTGTAATACAATTATTTATTACAAAAGACTAAGACAATATATTCAAGGCTTCCTAGGCCAGCCTTGGAGAGAGATGTGTTCCTGATTCTGATGTTCCTGCTCTCTCCCCCTCCTCACTCTTGGGGACCTGCTTATATATGGTGTTATGGTATACATCTGGAAACACTTAAGCATACTCTACACATACACCACTATAGGAGGAGTCTACATGAAGAATAGTTACATACATTAGTGAAGAGAAATAAAGAGAATATAAATGCTGAAAATACACTTCACATCAACTGGTCTTTGATGGAGTAATAGGGACGACCTCTAGAGTTACTTCACCTCAGGGGTGATTGTTAAGTGGAACTGGCTGTAAATACAGAGGGTTTGGTAGGGGCTGGAGATTTTGGAATGGACATCTTTAAAAGAATAATAAACAGCACTGGCTGGGGATTTTTTTGATCACAAGAGGGGCAGCCAACTGGGCCCTTTTTTATCACAAGAGGGGCAGCCAATTGGCCCTTTTTTATCACAAGAGGGGCAGCCAACTTGGCCACTTTGTCTCTTTTTTTGCCACTAGAGAGGGCAGTTTAAGGCATAGAGGCAAGCCCGTGGTTTCACATACTCATAACATGGTTAAGCATTATTGACAGATGGCTAGACGTGCTTCTTTCACAAGTTCAATGATGAATGCAAACAGACTGGCAGGCTCACAATTTGGATATTTGTGTTGCTGTCAACTGAAGGTGTGTAATGTTAACTGGATCTGACACACTCACTCATCGTCAACCGCTTTATCCGTTAAGGGTCGCGGGGGGGCTGGAGCCTATCCCAGCAGGCATCGGGCCGAAGGCAGGATACACCCTGGACAGGCCGCCAATCCATCGCAGGGCAGACAGACACAGACAGACAAACAGACACATTCACTCACACACTCACACCTAAGGGGCAATTTCAAACCCACGCAGACACGGGGAGAACTCCACACAGAAAGACCCGGGTTGCCCCAGCTGGGAATCGAACCCAAGCCGTCTTGCTGTGAGGCGAAAGTGCTACCCATCTGACACATATTTATTGAAATATTAGGAAATTTATAATAAATAAATACTTAAATATTAAACAAAAATCTAATAATTTACAGTAGACTATAGCTGCCTATTTGTTGTCAATTTGTTGAACACGTAATGTAAGAGTACCAAGCCTTCAAAAAAGAAGGACATTGCACACAGTAACATCAGTAAAACGCCCCACACATCAGCAAGTGATAGAATAAATCCACCACAAGAAACTTTCCTGACTAACAACTAACATTTCCTAAAGTCAAATATTGGTGATTTATATTTACTTCTGCTATTATGAAAACATAGTAATCATGAACCCAACCATTCCACACAATTTGTACAAGGCATAAAATCCCTACTCAGTTCTTTCAAGCAGCAAATGCATCCGGATGATTTGTCTGAATTTAATGTCACATGCAGCCCAACACCTTTCACTAGTATTAGCATATAAAAGTTTGTTGTGAGTTTGAGTAAAACTACAGTTACACCACATGGGAAACTAAATAATTATTAGGCTTTAGGTCTGTGTTGTTTAATGCTGTCTCTTTGCTGTGAAGATGCTTGAAGATGGAAAGGGATGTTGCCCAATTTGATGTTCCTGCTCTCTTCCCCCACAGGACTGAGGGACCTGCTTATATAGGATGATAGATGGATGGATGGATGGATACTTTATTAATCCCGAAGGAAATTTATCCAGCAGCAACAACACAATACAATAAGAAACATATTAAACAAAATTAAAACACAGAAGAATAGAAATATATAAGGCTATAAAAAACGTACTATACAAGGTAAAGATCTATCTGTAAACAGAGCAGTGCAGTAGATGTTGCTAATGGTCATTAAATAATTAACAGATCAAAGGGCAAGGTGTAATGACATTGACTATAAAAGTGACTGATAGAAATATAAATATAAATATGCATATGTTACAAAATAGTTCTTAGAAGAGAATATGTGAATACCCAATTATGAGTAAGTGTACTTGAAAGTAAGTGAGGTTGGGGAAGTGATAGTGTAAAGAATTAAGTATTACGTGGTTGAATAATGTCCATATGGTGTGACTGGATTAAACTCGACAGCAGCAGCATCCTGTCCCCGATGGGAGGAGTTAAAGAGTCTGATGGCTCTCGGAATGAAGGATTTTTCAGCAGTCTGCCACTGAACACACTCCTCTGCTTCATGATGGTGGTGTGAAGTCGGTGACTATCATTGTTCATGATAGAAAGCAGTTTATCCAAATTTCTTCTCTCAGCTATTGTAACCAGAGAGTCCAGCTCCACTCCAACCACTGACCGGCCCTCCTGACCAGCTTGGGTCATATAGGGTGATATGGTATACATCTGGAACCACTTAATCATGCTCTAGACACAAAGACATCCATAGGAGGAGTCTTTCTAGGCAAATGGTTACATACTTTAGTAAAGAAAAAAATACTGAGGAAAAGTATAAGATAAAAATGTATGGTCACATGCGTCACCAATCTTATTCACAAAAGGCCATTGCAGGTGCAGGTGTTCATAAAACCTAGTCTCAGCCTTTGAACCCCTGGAAGGCACTGCAGCATCAGAGACCTTGTTTTAGGGCTTAAATGCCTCACAGTCTCAGATCACCCGCTGGCCTAAACTTGGCGACTACGCACACTCTTATTAGACCGGCACCCTGCACATAGTAAGTGTGCACAATGTGAGCAATTAAATACAATAATGTATTTATTCTTTTGATGAACTCTAACATATTGTTAGACACGTTAGACACAAAGTATGAATAAATACATTTCTAACTATTTTGCAGTTCATTAATAGTTCATTTTAATAGTTTATTTTAATATTTTAATATCGCCCCCCTATTGGCCAGCCACCACTGGTGACACATTTTAAGCTAGATTAAGCTTCACATTTTATTATTATTATTATTTATTATTATATTATTTTTATGTATTTACACAGCAATGTGTGTATTCATTAATTTTCACTAACTGTTTATGCGTATATATAGAGTTCCAGAGGAGGTTGCATGCAGTGCGGGAGAGACTTACACTTACCGGCCACTTTATTAGGTACACCTGTCCCACTGCTCATTAACACGAATGTCGAATCAGCCAAACACATGGCAGCAACTCAACGCATTTAGGCATGTAGACATGGCCAAGATGATCTGCTGCAGTTCAAATGGAGCATCAGAATGGAGAAGAAAAGGTGATTTAAGTGACTTTAAACATGTCATGGTTGTTGGTGCCAGATCTCTAGAGTTTACAGAGAATGATCCAAAAAAGAGAAAATATCCACTGAGCTGCAGTTCTGTTCTGTGGGAGCAAATGCCTTGTTGATGCCAGAGGTCAGAGGAGAACGGCCAGACTGGTTCCAGCTGATAGAACGACAACAGTAACTCAAATTACCACTTGTTACAATTGAGGTTGAGTATACGAAAAGTTACAGAATCGTCCCTTATTTGGCAACTAAATGTTGCGTCCCGTATTGAACCAGTTTTCCGTATTTCCAGAAATGTCCAATCCACATGTCTGTCATACACAGATCAACACTAAACCCCTCCTTCCTCTGCTCCTTTATGTGCTGCTGCACTGGTTAACTACAGACACACCCCCAACACCCCCCACCACCACCACACACACACACACACACACACAGGCACTGCTGTAACACCCCGCTCCTTTTTTAAGTCTCCACTACAGACAGTAAGAACTCCTACCTTTACTCAAAAACAAAATCGCTGCAAAAATACAGGCGTAAGTATAAAAAGGTGCATCAGTGGGGATGATAGTTAAATAGTAAAACGTGTCGGCGAGTGTTTTCGGTGGCGTGCAGTGGACTGTCTGATATCAGACAACATGGATCAGGAGAGCAACACTACCCACACTTAAAAACACAGAAGAGACCCCAATAAGCATCAGTCTCACAGTCCTTCATCCCCCACTCATCTTCTAAAACTGATATTTTATGGGTAAGTATGTTATTATCTGGTTGTGATTTTTTTTTCAGATGTCATTGCATGGGGCAGAGCTTTGAGTTTTGTCGAAAGAATGATCATTTATACAGTAGTATAAGCCAATTCTTTTTTATATATTTTATATATATATATATATCTTTGCACCTTCCCGTGTTGTCTGTCTCGCCTCGTTTACGTTATTGCTCATTCTATGTTCTTGTATTTACACTCTCTTGGTTATTTCTAGTTTGTTGTTAGTCACGTTTATTTCCTGTCGGTTTCTTGTTTATTTCTTGTACATATTCACGTGATTTCCTTGTTTTGTATATATTTACGCATTTATCCCTGTATATATATCCCTAGCCCTGTTTTGTTATTTCTGTTTAGCTTAGCTGCCTGTTGGTCTCCCCTGTTTGTTTATGTATATAGATTTATTCGTTATTCCCTTATTTGTTTATTTGTTTATTTGTTACATATTAAAGTCTGTCTTACCCGCTTATAAATCCGCCTCCCGTCAGCTCCCCTCCGTTACAGTTTGGATGACCTTACTTCCTTTCAAGCCATAAGAAAGGTTCAGTAAAGTAAAAATGACCCTATGGCTCAAAGCAGGGGCGTAGCAGCAAATTCTGGGCCCTGTACACTCGCAATGTCAGTGGGCCCCTATCAAGGCCAGTACATGAAGATAGTGAGCAAAACTAAAGGAAAAAAATTTGCTATTTATCTAAAAAAAATAATTGATAAAGTTTTAAGCTACAATCTCTGGCAAAAATGTATGGCAAAAATCATGATCACATTTATTTTTGATTAACAGTTATTTAACATGATTATTCATTGGCTTTGATAACATCATGAATTTATTGAGTGTTGACAATAGCTTTTAAGCACAGCACTGCACTGCACAGGCTTTTTAGCAGACAAAAATAAAAAATTGCTTTATTGCTTAATATATTACTAGTATTTACTTGCGCTTACAGTGATATTGGTAGGCTATTTACATGTTGATATATGCAGCAGAAATATTGGTAGGTGTATCACTTGTTAAGTCTCAGTACTGTTTCACTTTCAGCTCTGCTGTGTTAGTAGACAATAGGCTGTAGCACACACACTGAACCAAAATAATAACTTACTTTAAACTTAAGGTAAACAACTCGCATTAAGGCAGCAATTCCACCAGTCAGCCTTTCTCTCTCTCCTTCTCTCTCTCTCTCTATTTCTCTCTCTCTCTCTCTCCTTCTCTCTATTTCTCTCTCTCGCGAGAGAGAATACTTGACCACTGCTGCTTCTGCTGCTGCGCCACTGTTTCTTTCTAAAACTGGTTAATTGATAAATAACTTTAGGCGGCTCATTATTGTCTTTATACCTGGTTGGCAACTAGCTAAGCTCATGACTTGTGAGCATAAAAACATCAGCAGCAGCTGTCTGGAGTGGACTACACTAACTTTAATTGTACTTTGCATAACAAGCAAACTCGGTTCACCTTTGGGAGAGAAAGCCATCATAGGCTGCCTCCCCTCATTCTGCCTTATTTCTTTTTCATTCCTTTCTTTCTTCTTTTGATAACCTGATTTCTGCTTTTTGGGCAGCAAGATGTCTCTAGCCCCTAGGTCTTTAAATCTGGGCTCAATGACGGTACACCTGTAGCCGGTAAGGAGGGGGCCCCCAGAATGTCCAATATGTTGAGAGGACTTTGAATAAAGTTCATTCTCTCAGTTGATGTTATCAGTATATTTGATAGATTAATTAATAAATAGTTAATTGGAGGGCCCAATTCAATAATAAAAATATCACAAAAAAATGAATAAATAAATCAGGATTTTTATGGGCCCCTCTCCCTACTCGGGCCCTGGGTAGTCAGGGCCACTTTACCCCCCACTACCACACCCATGGCTCAAACAGTGTCCCTATAGTTATGCACATAAAAAAAGTTATATTCTCAATTAATTTAGTTTAGTAAACGTTTGTTGTAGCACACACCAATTAATATTTAATTAACTGCACTGCAGTGTTCATTGCTAATAAAGAATTTCAAGATTTAAGTATGACTAATTGCCTTTTTGATTACACCTTCAATAAAAACCCCAGCACAAAAAACTACCCCACAAAAAACTGTGCCCCGCTCACAGGTGTTGGCCTGTGCTGGACATGGCCCAGAGGAGCGGTGGTGGCGTCCCTTATTTTAAATTCTAAAAGGTGCAACCCTACCTCTAACACACACACACACACACACACACACACACACACACACACACACACACAGTGAAAACAATCCGTCCTGATGCTGATTGGAAGTTTTTAGCTGTTATTTGATTGGCTATAATTATCCTAAAGATTGACAGCCACTCTCTGGCCCCACCCACTGCTGGCTAAAGTGAAAGTAAAGCAGATTTCAGTTGTTGCAGAGTTTCTCTCCCTCGAGTGAAGATGGGTTTATCTATCTGCGTTTATCTGTCAGGACTCTTACTATCCTGTGCTGGTAGGTAATATTTAAACATGGCTTCTTTCTGCTGTAATTTATATCAGCTCTGTAAAAAGAGACAGAGTAAAGGATCATCCCCTTAAATCCTATCTTAACTTTTGCCTATAACACTGCCATTACAGCTTAGTATATGGAGAGAAAGTAGAGTTAAAAAATGAGAAAAACATCCAAAATAAGTAGTAAACAACTGTAGTTGTGAATTAATCAAAATCCATGTAAAAATGTCAAAACTGTACACTTTATTCACAGTGGAGGACAAAATAGAATATAATATTTTTAAAATGTGTTTTGTTTTCATTTGGAAAAGAGAATAAATAAAATAAATATGGTTTACATATGTTTATGGTTACATATGCGGTTTATAATCCAAGAGCACTGTTTTTCTGTATAACAAGGAAAGTAAAAGCAAACTTTGCCACACAAAGAACCAGTTGGCCTACCCGACCAAACAGACAACGCCCAGTGCCTAGACTGCTTGTCATTCCATAACAAACATACCTTGTACATCAGTAACAAAATTTGTGTAACAAAATTTGGAGGTGATAAATGTTAGTCTGTTGACCTTGTTTTATTTTCTCTTAGGTCTCCATGTTTTAGGTCCTACTGATCCTCTGACTGTGAAGTTGGGGGGCTCACTGATGCTACCCTGTTCTACTGAAACCCTCATACCCCTGGAGGAGCTGGAGGTGGTGTGGATGAGAACAGACTCTAAATCTTTAGTGAATTTGTTCCAAGATGGAGAAATTCGACCAGAGTCTCAGAACCAGGCTTACAGTGGAAGAGCCAGTTTCTTTACTGAGGAGATCAAGCACGGAAACTTCTCCCTCCTGCTCACAAATATAACCACTGAAGATGCAGGAGTTTACAACTGTTCTGTTCACAGACAAGATGAATCTGCTCAAACTTCAGTTCAAATAAAGGAGATCGGTGAGTGGTATAATTTTATTTGTCGCACAGTATAAAAAATTTAATATATAATATGGGCTGTAAAACGCACTGCACAGATCATACTACAAAAATTTAGCTCAATTTTGACCCGATTTTTCGGAGCCGACAAATTGTCTGCATCAGATTTATTTTGTTTGCTTTTTTTTGCTATATATTTTAAAAACATCAAAGCACAATGCCAACATGCTTTTCAATACCACTCCTGGTGAAACCAGCAGGGAAATACAGTGATCTATGAAGGTATATGGTAGCGCTCATTTCTCTTCTCCAGGTCACAATTTGAGAAAGTAAAATTTTGTTTAGTGCTCTAAAATGCTGCTCTCTGCTGGAGACACGTGTGCCTCTGCCTTGGTCACAAATTTAATAAAATGTAATATAACTTAGATCAGTTAAATAAGCTTAAGATGAGTAAGGATAGTTCATCAGACATTGTCAAATATAAAGAATATTTTGAGATTTTGGTGTGCTGTTTCCATTATTTGAAAGTTTCAGTGTCAGTTAGCCAGTGTGTTTGTTCTTTCCTGCTTTCTCACTGTTTGCCATTCAATTCAGTGTTTTTTTGGCCAGCTTGGGGCCAAAATATCAATATATTTTTTTTCCAATAGTCTTATTTAATCATGAGATATTCTGTTTACATGCACTGAAACTGGAGCAGCGCCACTAATGGAAGCAGTTTATGTAAGCTTGGATGTAATCTGTAGTGGAGAGTAAGGTGGACGATGAGCATCTGATCTGTGGTGGGTGGTGGAGAAGAGCTGACCTCAGAAGCTTCCATCAGTCTGGCGGGAAAGAGGACATGAGAGCCTGAGGGTCCAACATCCATCGGTATCGGGTCAGACAGGTGGGCAGTCAGTAACTCGGAGGAAGGCAGAGAGATGGATTTAGTTTTGACTGGATTTATGGAAAACAGAAAATATGATATATTTCTAGAGTCTGAATAAAACAGCCTAACTAAAGGCAGAGAGCCAGAAGTTAACATAGACACGGAGGCTCCCTGAAACACCGGCATCCACCCACTCCACCGTCCACAAACCTGAGTGACCGTGTGCAGTGGGAGAACAACAGCACCAGCATCTCAGTTTACCACAATTCCCTGTGTCCATGAACCCCTGAATCTGCAGCCTTATCTAAAGGAAAAAACATTAATTACCAAAAGCTAAACTAAAAAAGTAAGTTTTCAGTCTAGACTTAAAGATTAAGACTGTGTCTGAGTCCCGAACATATTCGGGGAGATTATTCCAGAGTTGAGGTGCTTTATAAGAGAAAGCTCTTCCTACTGCAGAGCTCCTCTGAATTCTGGGAACTACTAAAAAAACAGCACCCTGGGATCTGAGTAATCGTGGTGGTTCATAATAGGAGATGAGGTCTCGTAAATACTCAGGAGCGAGTCCGTGTAGGGCTTTATACGTTAACAGGAGAATTTTATAGTCTATGCAGAATTTGACTGGAAGCCAGTGCAGTGCTGATAGGACTGGACTAATATGGTCAAATTTTCTAGTTTTAGTAAGGACCCTGGCTGCAACATTTTGAACTAGCTGAAGAGTTACTGCAGGAACATTCTGACAGTAGAGCATTACAATAATCTAGCCTTGAGGTAATGAAGGCATGTACTATTTTTTTTTTGCGTAATGCAGGGATAGGGCATTTCTTAGCTTGGCAATATTACGGAGGTGTAGAAAAGCTGTTCTAGTAACATTAGATATGTGTTTATCAAATGCTAGATTTGAATCTATGATAACAGCAAGATTTTTTGCTGCTAAAGCAGGTGTGACGGAGAAGTTGGCATGTTTTCTAATAACTTTGCCCAGTGGGAGCATATATAATGTAAATGATAACAGTCCTAATATAGAGCCTTGTGGAATTCCATATCTTACCTTAGTGTAAATGAAAGAAATATTTATCCTCACAAACTGATAGCGATCGGTTAAGTATGATTTGAACCATGATAAAGCAGTTCCAGTTACACCGACCATGTTCTCTAATCTTTCTAAAAGGTTAGTATGATCTATTGTATCTAAGGCTGCGCTCAGATCGAGAAGTACCAGTAGGGAAACACAGCCCTGGACAATGGCAAGAAGCAGATTGTTTGTTATCTAATTACTTGGATTTGTGCATTAATTGATCATTAAATGTGTAAAAGTCACGTAATAGACAAAGACAGTCTGCTTAAACTAATACCACACAAAAAAACATGTTTGCATTGATTTTATTGAACACAACATGTTAACATTTTATGTGAACCCCGAGGCTAATGACTTTTCTAAGAGCTAATTGGAGCCAGGATGTGATGAGATTGGATGTGTTGGTTAAAGCTGCCCTGCCCTATAAAAAACACAAAAAGGGTTATAAAAGTATCTCTAAAAGCCTTGATGTTCATGTGTCCACGGTAAGACAGACGGTCTACAAATGGAGAAAGTTCAGCACTGTTGCTACTCTCCCTAGGCTTGGTTGTCCTGTAAAGATGATTGTAAGAGCACAGCACAGAATGATCAATGAGGTGAGGAAGAATCCTAGAGTGTCACCTAAAGACTTACAGAAATCTCTGGCACATGCTAACATTTTTGTTGACAAATCTACAATAAGGAAAGCATTAAACAAGAATGGAGTCTATGGTAGGACACCACGGAGGAAGCCACTGCTGTCCAAAAACAACATTGCTGCACGTTTGAAGTTTGCAAAAGAACACCTTGATGTTTCACAGCAATACTGGCAAAATATACTTTGGACAGATGAAACCAAAAATGAGTTGTTTGGAAGGAACAAACAACACTATGTGGGGAGAAAAAAGGCACAACACACCATCATCAAAACCTCATCCCAACTGTGAAACATGGTGTAGGGGCATCATGGTTTGGGGCTGCTTTGCTGCATCAGGGCCTGGATGGATTGTCATCAATGGAAAAATAAATTTGCAAGTTTACAAAGACATTTTGCAGGAAAACCTAAGAATCCTGACCTCAACCTAATTGTGATGCTGTGGCATGACCTCAAGAGAGCGATTTACAACAGATATCCCAAGAATATTGCTGAACTAAAACAGTTTTCAAAATTCCTCCTGACTGTTGTGCAGGTCTGATCTTCAACTACAGGAAACGTTTGATTGAGGTTTTTGGTGCCAAAGCAGGATCAACCAGTTATTAAATCTAAAGGTTAACATACTTCCCCCCCTCACTGTGAATGTTAACAGGATGTGTTCAATAAAACCATGCAAACATATATTTTTGTGTGGTATTAGTTAAAGCAGACTGTGTTTGTCTATTGTTGTGACTTAGATATGGAAATACAGTTTTGTTCCACCTCATGTACCAATGTGATATTAAATGACAATGAAGTCTCTTTGAATTCTTGAATTCATGCCAGGACAAGGACGATGATTGGTCCATGTCTTACCAACGTGTAGTGTTGCCAGTTCCCCGATTAAGACATGAAACAAATATGACTGCTTAATCTGACAAAACATCATGAACATCACAAGAGACAAAAATGTTGTGTAGTCTGAGTTTAGCAATAGAAGTATTTTGATTTTTTAGTAACACATATGCTGTAAAGTATTGCAGAGGATTGTCTTGCAATACATTAAGTATCAGACAGTTACAATATTGTGATATAATTTTGGAGAAATTAATGTAAGAACTCATTTTAGATTCTGACATGCCCGAGCACAATTGCCCCCTCTCCCCCTCTTCTATATAAATGAGGAATAGTAAGTAAGTGAAAAGACTTTTTTGTGGCTTATTTGGATGGGTTTTGAGGACACTGATACACAGCTATTGCACATGCCTAATAGACTGATTATGTTATTCAGTAATGGGAGAGCACTTTTACCAAGGTTTTTGTACTAGTGCGCCGAGTTTTGTTTCTTAGTTGCATCAGTACAAATGTTGTGCTGATAAAGCAAAAACAGTTTTACAGGTTCCCACTGATCATATAGGCAATATTGACTTGGAAACGATTAACTAACAATCTGTTCCACATAAAGTTATTTATTAAAAGCACAATTCTACAAGAAAGTTTTATTTAAAACTTTTTAATTTAAAACATATCAAGATAAATTAAATAAAAAGAAAATCAAATACAAGTGTTTTAAGGGTTTCAAACTGAACATGTCATGACTAAATGTCTTATATACTATTCTCCATAGAAGTCACATGCCCCTTGGATGGCCAACTCATGTAGTTTGTCCTACTCACTACAGGGGTATGGTGTCACACAAAGTCCGGGATGCAAAAATACCAGGTGAAAAAAATTAATCAGCGTGTTTTAACATTTTGTGTGCAAATAAAAAGGGGAATCATGTGCACACTGAAAAAATATTGCTATTAAGCTTAATTCTTCTGTTTGTTTCTCTCAAATTGTCCTCAGAGTTACCTGAAGGTGTTGTTTTTATGAGTTCTTTGCGCTCAAGTTTTACAAGAGGTGGTTTTGACACTTTGGGGGCAGGGTCAGAGTCACCTTCCTCAGCGAATGCTATTGGCTATCTTCAGGGTTTGAGGGATTTTTTTGCTTGTGAAATTCACATTTGCACTCGCTGGAATTAATGTACACATGTTAAAACAAGCTGGTTAATTTTTTTTGGCATTGATGCGACACCATACAGGTTAGTGCTGGATGTTATGGCCAAAATTTAGATTTTGACCATATTTTGATCAAAGGTTTTCTTAGTCCACAAAAAAAGGGATGTTCTTTATTGTTCTTGGTATACAACTGTACAAGCTGTACAAGCTGTTCTGAGTACTTTTAATATGAAACTTACAATAGCAGGTTAGCAAAAATTGTTAATTGGCAATGCTAACTTGTTTCTCAGACGAATTAATAGCTAATGCTTTATAACAGATGGATGGCACCTTGCTGGTTAGATTAGTAGGTACTGGGGTTTGATAACAGATGGATGGTGCTGTGATTAGTAGGTTCTGGGGTTTGATAACAGATGGACGGCGCTGTACTGGTTAGATTAGTAGGTTCTGGGGTTTGATAACAGATGGATGGAGCTGTGCTGGTTAGATTAGTAGGTATTGGGGTTTGATAACAGATATATGGTGCTGTGATTAGTAGGTTCTGGGGTTTGATAACAGATGGATGGTGCTGTGCTGGATAGATTAGTATGTTTTGGGGTTTGATAACAGATAAATGGTGTTGTGCGGGTCAGATTAGTAGGGTCTGGGGTTTGGTAACAGATGGATGGCACAGTGCTGGTTACATTAGTAGGTTCTGGGGTTTGATAACAGATGGATGGTGCTGTGATTAGTAGGTTAAGGGGTTTGATAACAGATGGATGGCACTGTGCTGGTTAGATTAGTAGGTTCTGGGGTTTGATAACAGATGGGCGGTCCTGTGCTGGTTAGACTAGTAGGTACTGGGGTTTGATAACAGATGGATGGTGCTGTGATTAGTAGGTTCTGGGGTTTGATAACAGATGAATGGCACTGTGCTGGTTAGATTAGTAGGTTCTGGGGTTTGATAACAGATGGGCGGTCCTGTGCTGGTTAGATTAGTAGGTTCTGGGGTTTGATAACAGATGGATGGTGCTGTGATTAGTAGGTTCTGGGGTTTGATAACAAATGGACGGCGTTGTGCTGGTTAGATTGGTAGGTTCTGGGGGGTGATAACAGATGGATGGTGCTGTGATTAGTAGGTTCTGGGGTTTGATAACAGATGGACGGCGCTGTACTGGTTAGATTAGTAGGTTCTGGGGTTTGATAACAGATGGATGGAGCTGTGCTGGTTAGATTAGTAGGTATTGGGGTTTGATAACAGATATATGGTGCTGTGATTAGTAGGTTCTGGGGTTTGATAACAGATGGATGGTGCTGTGCTGGTTAGATTAGTATGTTTTGGGGTTTGATAACAGATAAATGGTGTTGTGCGGGTCAGATTAGTAGGGTCTGGGGTTTGGTAACAGATGGATGGCACAGTGCTGGTTACATTAGTAGGTTCTGGGGTTTGATAACAGATGGATGGTGCTGTGATTAGTAGGTTAAGGGGTTTGATAACAGATGGATGGCACTGTGCTGGTTAGATTAGTAGGTTCTAGCAGGAAAACTCTAGAAACAAAGTGCAGCAAGAAAGATTTAATCCCAATAAACACGTATGACAATTAGTAATAGTGAATATAGTGTATAATATAGAGTCTTTGGCGAAAGCCCCGTCGAAGCCCAGGTCCGCAGCGTCTGGAACCTCGCAGATCCTGCCGTACTTGTACGGCGGGGGCGAAGCCTATCCCCTGGGCAACCGGCGGGACTGAACTGGAGGCGGTGGGGAAGGAGGAGGGTGAAAACGTATGTCAGCGTCTGCAAGCAGGGGAGAACAGGTATGAGGGAGGTCTTTTAAGGACAGGTGGGAGTTGGTGATTGGCTGAGAAAAGTGGCGTGATTTCGAGTTTCCCGCTAGAACCTACGCGGAGCTTTCAGTTCTGCGGTTTGATAACAGATGGGCGGTCCTGTGCTGGTTAGATTAGTAGGTTCTGGGGTTTGATAACAGATGGATGGTGCTGTGATTAGTAGGTTCTGGGGGTTGATAACAAATGGACGGCGTTGTGCTGGTTAGATTGGTAGGTTCTGGGGGTTGATAACAGATGGATGGTGCTGTGATTAGTATGTTCTGGGGTTTGATAACAGATGGATGGCACTGTGCTGGTTAGATTAGTAGGTTCTGGGGTTTGATAACAGATGGGCGGTCCTGTGCTGGTTAGATTAGTAGGTTCTGGGGTTTGATAACAGATGGATGGTGCTGTGATTAGTAGGTTCTGGGGGTTGATAACAGATGGATGGTGCTGTGCTGGTTAGATTAGTAGGTTTTGGGGTTTGATAACAGATAAATGGTGTTGTGCGGGTCAGATTAGTAGGGTCTGGGGTTTGGTAACAGATGGACGGCACAGTGCTGGTTAGATTAGTAGGTTTTGGGGTTTGATAACAGATGGATGGTGTTGTGCTGGTTAGATTAGTAGGTTCTGGGGTTTGATAACAGATGGATGGTGCTGTGATTAGTAGGTTCTGGGATTTGATAACAGATGAATGGTGCTGTGATTAGTAGGTTCTGGGGTTTGATAACAGATGGATGGCACTGTGCTGTTTAGAATAGTAGGTTCTGGGGTTTAATAACAGATGGATGGAGCTTTGCTGGTTAGATTATTAGGTACTGGGGTTTGATAACAGATGGATGGTGCTGTGATTAGTAGGTTCTGGGGTTTGATAACAGATGGTTGGCACTGTGCTGGTTAGATTAGTAGGTTCTGGGGTTTGATAACAGATGGATGGAGCTGTGCTGGTTAGATTAGTAGGTACTGGGGTTTGATAACAGATGGATGGTGCTGTGATTAGTAGGTTCTGGGGTTTGATAACAGATGGATGGCACTGTGCTGGTTAGATTAGTAGGTTCTGGGGTTAGATAACAGATGGATGGAGCTGTGCTGGTTAGTTTAGTAGGTACTGGGGTTTGATAACAGATAAATGGTGTTGTGCGGGTTAGATTAGTAGGGTCTGGGGTTTGATAACAGATGGGCGGTCCTGTGCTGGTTATATTAATAGGTTCTGGGGTTTGAAAACAGATGGATGGTGCTGTGATTAATAGGTTCTGGGGTTTGATAACAGATTGTTGGCACTGTGCTGGTTAGATTAGTAGGTTCTGGGGTTTGATAACAGATGGATGGAGCTGTGCTGGTTAGATTAGTAGGTACTGGGGTTTGATAACAGATGGATGGTGCTGTGATTAGTAGGTTCTGGGGTTTGATAACAGATGGATGGCACTGTGCTGGTTAGATTAGTAGGTTCTGGGGTTTGATAACAGATGGGCGGTCCTGTGCTGGTTAGATTAGTAGGTTCTGGGGTTTGATAACAGATGGATGGTGCTGTGATTAGTAGGTTCTGGGGGTTGATAACAAATGGACGGCGTTATGCTGGTTAGATTGGTAGGTTCTGGGGGTTGATAACAGATGGATGGTGCTGTGATTAGTATGTTCTGGGGTTTGATAACAGATGGATGGCACTGTGCTGGTTAGATTAGTAGGTTCTGGGGTTTGATAACAGATGGGCGGTCCTGTGCTGGTTAGATTAGTAGGTTCTGGGGTTTGATAACAGATGGATGGTGCTGTGATTAGTAGGTTCTGGGGGTTGATAACAGATGGATGGTGCTGTGCTGGTTAGATTAGTAGGTTCTGGGGTTTGATAACAGATGGATGGTGCTGTGATTAGTAGGTTCTGGGGTTTGATAACAGATGAATGGTGCTGTGATTAGTAGGTTCTGGGGTTTGATAACAGATGGATGGCACTGTGCTGTTTAGATTAGTAGGTTCTGGGGTTTAATAACAGATGGATGGAGCTTTGCTGGTTAGATTATTAGGTACTGGGGTTTGATAACAGATGGATGGTGCTGTGATTAGTAGGTTCTGGGGTTTGATAACAGATGGTTGGCACTGTGCTGGTTAGATTAGTAGGTTCTGGGGTTTGATAACAGATGGATGGAGCTGTGCTGGTTAGATTAGTAGGCACTGGGGTTTGATAACAGATGGATGGTGCTGTGATTAGTAGGTTCTGGGGTTTGATAACAGATGGATGGCACTGTGCTGGTTAGATTAGTAGGTTCTGGGGTTAGATAACAGATGGATGGAGCTGTGCTGGTTAGTTTAGTAGGTACTGGGGTTTGATAACAGATAAATGGTGTTGTGCGGGTTAGATTAGTAGGGTCTGGGGTTTGATAACAGATGGGCGGTCCTGTGCTGGTTATATTAGTAGGTTCTGGGGTTTGAAAACAGATGGATGGTGCTGTGATTAATAGGTTCTGGGGTTTGATAACAAATGGACGGCGTTGTGCTGGTTAGATTGGTAGGTTCTGGGGACGATAACAGATGAATGGTGCTGTAATTAGTAGGTTCTGGGGTTTGATAATAGATGGATGGCACTGTGCTGGTTAGATTAGTAGGTTCTGGGGTTTGATAACAGATGGATGGTGCTGTGATTAGTAGGTTCTGGGGTTTGATAACAGATGGATGGTGCTGTGCTGGTTAGATTGGTAGGTTCTGGGGTTTGATAACAGATAAATGGTGTTGTGCGGGTCAGATTAGTAGGGTCTGGGGTTTGGTAACAGATGGACGGCACAGTGCTGGTTAGATTAATAGGTTTTGGGGTTTGATAACAGATGGATGGTGTTGTGCTGGTTAGATTAGTAGGTTCTGGGGTTTGATAACAGATTGATGGTGCTGTGATTAGTAGGTTCTGGGGTTTGATAACAGATGGATGGCACTGTGCTGGTTAGATTAGTAGGTTCTGGGGTTTAATAACAGATGGATGGAGCTGTGCTGGTTAGATTAGTAGGTACTGGGGTTTGATAACAGATGGATGGTGCTGTGATTAGTAGGTTCTGGGGTTTGATAACAGATGGATGGCACTGTGCTGGTTAGATTAGTAGGTTCTGGGGTTTGATAACAGATGGATGGCACTGTGCTGGTTAGATTAGTAGGTTCTGGGGTTTGATAACAGATGGATGGCACTGTGCTGGTTAGATTAGTAGGTTCTGGGGTTTGATAACAGATGGGTGCTGTGATTAGTAGGTTCTGGGGTTTGATAACAAATGGACGGCGTTGTGCTGGTTAGATTGGTAGGTTCTGGGGGTTGATAACAGATGGATGGTGCTGTTATTAGTATGTTCTGGGGTTTGATAACAGATGGATGGCACTGTGCTGGTTAGATTAGTAGGTTCTGGGGTTTGATAACAGATGGGTGGTCCTGTGCTGGTTAGATTAGTAGGTTCTGGGGTTTGATAACAGATGGGTGCTGTGATTAGTAGGTTCTGGGGTTTGATAACAAATGGACGGCGTTGTGCTGGTTAGATTGGTAGGTTCTGGTGGTTGATAACAGATGGATGGTGCTGTGCTGGTTAGATTAGTAGGTTTTGGGGTTTGATAACAGATAAATGGTGTTGTGCGGGTCAGATTAGTAGGGTCTGGGGTTTGGTAACAGATGGACGGCACAGTGCTGGTTAGATTAGTAGGTTTTGGGGTTTGATAACAGATGGATGGTGTTGTGCTGGTTAGATTAGTAGGTTCTGGGGTTTGATAACAGATGGATGGTGCTGTGATTAGTAGGTTCTGGGGTTTGATAACAGATGAATGGTGCTGTGATTAGTAGGTTCTGGGGTTTGATAACAGATGGATGGCACTGTGCTGTTTAGATTAGTAGGTTCTGGGGTTTAATAACAGATGGATGGAGCTTTGCTGGTTAGATTATTAGGTACTGTGGTTTGATAACAGATGGATGGTGCTGTGATTAGTAGGTTCTGGGGTTTGATAACAGATGGTTGGCACTGTGCTGGCTAGATTAGTAGGTTCTGGGGTTTGATAACAGATGGATGGAGCTGTGCTGGTTAGATTAGTAGGTACTGGGGTTTGATAAGAGATGGATGGTGCTGTGATTAGTAGGTTCTGGGGTTTGATAACAGATGGATGGCACTGTGCTGGTTAGATTAGTAGGTTCTGGGGTTAGATAACAGATGGATGGAGCTGTGCTGGTTAGTTTAGTAGGTACTGGGGTTTGATAACAGATAAATGGTGTTGTGCGGGTTAGATTAGTAGGGTCTGGGGATTGATAACAGATGGGCGGTCCTGTGCTGGTTATATTAGTAGGTTCTGGGGTTTGAAAACAGATGGATGGTGCTGTGATTAATAGGTTCTGGGGTTTGATAACAAATGGACGGCGTTGTGCTGGTTAGATTGGTAGGTTCTGGGGATGATAACAGATGAATGGTGCTGTAATTAGTAGGTTCTGGGGTTTGATAATAGATGGATGGCACTGTGCTGGTTAGATTAGTAGGTTCTGGGATTTGATAACAGATGGATGGTGCTGTGATTAGTAGGTTCTGGGGTTTGATAACAGATGGATGGTGCTGTGCTGGTTAGATTGGTAGGTTCTGGGGTTTGATAACAGATAAATGGTGTTGTGCGGGTCAGATTAGTAGGGTCTGGGGTTTGGTAACAGATGGACGGCACAGTGCTGGTTAGATTAATAGGTTTTGGGGTTTGATAACAGATGGATGGTGTTGTGCTGGTTAGATTAGTAGGTTCTGGGGTTTGATAACAGATTGATGGTGCTGTGATTAGTAGGTTCTGGGGTTTGATAACAGATGGATGGCACTGTGCTGGTTAGATTAGTAGGTTCTGGGGTTTGATAACAGATGGATGGCACTGTGCTGGTTAGATTAGTAGGTTCTGGGGTTTGATAACAGATGGATGGCACTGTGCTGGTTAGATTAGTAGGTTCTGGGGTTTGATAACAGATGGATGGAGCTGTGCTGGTTAGATTAGTAGGGTCTGGGGTTTGATAACAGATGGGCGGTCCTGTGCTGGTTATATTAGTAGGTTCTGGGGTTTGATAACAGATGGATGGTGCTGTGATTAATAGGTTCTGGGGTTTGATAACAGATTGTTGGCACTGTGCTGGTTAGATTAGTAGGTTCTGGGGTTTGATAACAGATGTATGGAGCTGTGCTGGTTAGATTAGTAGGTACTGGGGTTTGATAACAGATGGATGGTGCTGTGATTAGTAGGTTCTGGGGTTTGATAACAGATGGATGGCACTGTGCTGGTTAGATTAGTAGGTTCTGGGGTTTGATAACAGATGGGCGGTCCTGTGCTGGTTAGATTAGTAGGTTCTGGGGTTTGATAACAGATGGATGGTGCTGTGATTAGTATGTTCTGGGGTTTGATAACAGATGGATGGCACTGTGCTGGTTAGATTAGTAGGTTCTGGGGTTTGATAACAGATGGATGGTGCTGTGATTAGTAGGTTCTGGGGTTTGATAACAGATGAATGGTGCTGTGATTAGTAGGTTCTGGGGTTTGATAACAGATGGATGGCACTGTGCTGTTTAGATTAGTAGGTTCTGGGGTTTAATAACAGATGGATGGAGCTTTGCTGGTTAGATTATTAGGTACTGGGGTTTGATAACAGATGGATGGTGCTGTGATTAGTAGGTTCTGGGGTTTGATAACAGATGGTTGGCACTGTGCTGGTTAGATTAGTAGGTTCTGGGGTTTGATAACAGATGGATGGAGCTGTGCTGGTTAGATTAGTAGGTACTGGGGTTTGATAACAGATGGATGGTGCTGTGATTAGTAGGTTCTGGGGTTTGATAACAGATGGATGGCACTGTGCTGGTTAGATTAGTAGGTTCTGGGGTTAGATAACAGATGGATGGAGCTGTGCTGGTTAGTTTAGTAGGTACTGGGGTTTGATAACAGATAAATGGTGTTGTGCGGGTTAGATTAGTAGGGTCTGGGGTTTGATAACAGATGGGCGGTCCTGTGCTGGTTATATTAGTAGGTTCTGGGGTTTGAAAACAGATGGATGGTGCTGTGATTAATAGGTTCTGGGGTTTGATAACAAATGGACGGCGTTGTGCTGGTTAGATTGGTAGGTTCTGGGGACGATAACAGATGAATGGTGCTGTAATTAGTAGGTTCTGGGGTTTGATAATAGATGGATGGCACTGTGCTGGTTAGATTAGTAGGTTCTGGGGTTTGATAACAGATGGATGGTGCTGTGATTAGTAGGTTCTGGGGTTTGATAACAGATGGATGGTGCTGTGCTGGTTAGATTGGTAGGTTCTGGGGTTTGATAACAGATAAATGGTGTTGTGCGGGTCAGATTAGTAGGGTCTGGGGTTTGGTAACAGATGGACGGCACAGTGCTGGTTAGATTAATAGGTTTTGGGGTTTGATAACAGATGGATGGTGTTGTGCTGGTTAGATTAGTAGGTTCTGGGGTTTGATAACAGATTGATGGTGCTGTGATTAGTAGGTTCTGGGGTTTGATAACAGATGGATGGCACTGTGCTGGTTAGATTAGTAGGTACTGGTGTTTGATAACAGATGGAAGGCACTGTGCTGGTTAGATTAGTAGGGTCTGGGGTTTGATAACAGATGGACGGCAAAGTGCTGGTTAGATTAGTAGGTTCTGGGGTTTGATAACAGATGGAAGGCACTGTGCTGGTTAGATTAGTAGGTTCTGGGGTTTGATAACAGATGGATGGTGCTGTGATTAGTAGGTTCTGGGATTTGATAACAGATGGATGGAGCTGTGCTGGTTAGATTAGCAGGTTCTGGGGCCTGATAACAGATGGATGGCACTGTGCTGGTTAGATTAGTAGGTTCTGGGGTTTGATAACAGATGGATGGTGTTGTGCTGGCTAGATTAGTAGGTTCTGGGGTTTTATAACAGATGGACGACGCTGTGCTGGTTATATTAATAGGTTCTGGGGTTTGATAACTGATGGATGGTGTTGTGCTGTTTAGATTAGTAGGTTTTAGGGTTTGATAACAGATGGACGGAACTGTGCTGGGTAGATTAGTAGGTTCTGGGATTTGATGACAGATGGATGGAGCTGTGCTGGTTAGATTAGTAGGTTCTGGGGTTTGATAACAGATGGATGGAGCTGTGCTGGTTAGATTAGTAGGTTCTGGCGTTTGATAACAGGTGGACGGCACTGTGCTGGGTAGATTAATAGTGTCTGGGGTTTAATAACATATGGATGGTGGCGTGTAGCTTAGATTAGTATTTTCTGGGGTTTGGTAACAGATAGATGGAGCTGTGCTGGTTAGATTAATAGGTTCTCGGGTTTGATAACAGATGGACGGCACTGTGCTGGTTAGATTAATAGTGTCTGGGGTTTAATAATATATGGATGGTGTTGTGCTGGTTAGATTAGTAGGTTTTGGGGTTTGATAACAGAAGGATGGCACTGTGCTGGTTAGATTATTAGGTTCTGGGTTCTGATAAAAGAAAGATGGTGTGCTGATTAGATTGGTAGGTTCTGGGGTTTGATAACAGATGGATTGGGCTGTGCTGGTTAGATTAGTAGGTTCTGGGGTTTGAAAACAGATGGATAGAGCTGTGCTGGTTAGATTTTTAGGTACTGGGGTTTGATAACAGATGGATGGTCCTGTGATTAGTAGGTTCTGGGGTTTGATAACAGATGGATGGCACTGTGCTGGTTAGATTAGTAGGTTCCGGGGTTCGATAACAGATGGGCGGTCCGGAGCTGGTTAGATTAGTAGGTTCTGGGGTTTGATAACAGATGGATGGTGCTGTGATTAGTAGTTTCTGGGGTTTGATAACAAATTGACGGCGTTGTGCTGGTTAGATTGGTAGGTTCTGGTGGTTGATAACAGATTAATGGTGCTGTGATTAGTAGGTTCTGGGGTTTGATAACAGATGGACGGCGCTGTGCTGGTTAGATTAGTAAGTTTTGGGGTTTGATAACAGATGGATGGAGCTGTGCTGGTTAGATTAGTAGGTACTGTGGTTTGATAACAGTTGGATGGTGCTGTGCTGGTTAGATTAGTAGGTTCTGGGGTTTGATAACAGATGGATGGTGCTGTGATTAGTAGGTTCTGTGGTTTGATAACAGATGGATGGTGCTGTGCTGGTTAGATTAGTAGGTTTTGTGATTTGATAACAGATAGATGGTGTTGTGCGGGCTAGGTTAGTAGGGTCTGGGGTTTGATAACAGATGGACGGCGCTGTACTGGTTAGATTATTAGGTACTGGGGTTTGATAACAGATGGATGGTGCTGTGATTAGTATGTTCTGGGGTTTGATAACAGATGGATAGAGTTGTGCTGGTTAGACTATTAGGTACTGGCGTTTGATAACAGATGAATGGAGTTGTGCTGGTTAGATTAGTAGGTTCTGGGGTTTGATAACAGATGGGCGGTCCTGTGCTGGTTAGATTAGAAGGTTCTGGGGTTTGACAACAGATTGATGGTGCTATGATTAGCAGCTCTGGGATTTGATAACAAATGGACGGCGTTGTGCTGGTTAGATTGGTAGGTAATGGGGGTTGATAACAGATGGATGGAGCTGTGTGGTTAGATTATTAGGTACTGGGGTTTGATAACAGATGAATGGTGCTGTGATTAGTAGGTTCTGGGGTTTGATAACAGATGGTTGGCACTGTGCTGGTTAGATTAGTAGGTTCTGGGGTTTGATAACAGATGGATGGAGTTGTGCTCGTTAGATTAGTAGGTTCTGGGGTTTGATAACGGATGGATGGTGCTGTGATTAGTAGGTTCCGGGGTTTGATAACAGATGGGCAATCCGGAGCTGGTTAGATTAGTAGCTTCTGGGGTTTGATAACAGATGGATGGTTCTGTGATTAGTAGGTTCTGGGGTTTGATAACAAATGGACGGTGTTGTGCTGGTTAGATTGGTAGGTTCTGGGGGTTGATAACAGATGGATGGTGCTGTGCTGGTTAGATTAGTAGGTTGTAGGGTTTGATAACAGATGGATGGAGCTGTGCTGGTTAGATTAGTAGGTACTGGTGTTTGATAACAGATGGAAGGCACTGTGCTGGTTAGATTAGTAGGTACTGGAGTTTGATAACAGAAGGGTGGCACTGTGCTGGTTAGATTAGTTTGTTCTGGGGTTTATTAACCGATAGATGGTGCTGTGCTAGTGAGATTAGTATATTTTGGGGTTTGATAACAGATGGATGGCGCTGTGCTGGTTAGATTAGTAGGTTCTGGGGTTTGATAACAGATGGATAGAGCTGTGCTGGTTAGATTATTAGGTACTGGGGTTTGATAACAGATGGATGGTGCTGTGATTAGTAGGTTCTGGGGTTTGATAACAGATGGATAGAGCTGTGCTGGTTAGATTAGTAGGTTCTGGGGTTTGATAACAGATGGATGGCACTGTGCTGGTTAGATTAGTAGGTTCTGGGGTTTGATAACAGATGGATGGGTGCTGTGATTAGTAGGTTCTGGGGTTTGATAACAGATGGATGGCACTGTGCTGGTTAGATTAGTAGGTTCCGGGGTTTGATAACAGATGGATAGAGCTGTGCTGGTTAGATTAGTAGGTTCTGGGGTTTGATAACAGATGGATGGCACTGTGCTGGTTAGATTAGTAGGTTCTGAGGTTTGATAACAGATGGATGGGTGCTGTGATTAGTAGGTTCTGGGGTTTGATAACAGATGGATGGCACTGTGCTGGTTAGATTAGTAGGTTCCGGGGTTTGATAACAGATGGGCGGTCCGGAGCTGGTTAGATTAGTAGGTTCTGTGGTTTGATAACAGATGAATGGTGCTGTGATTAGTAGGTTCTGGTGTTTGATAACAGATGGATGGTGCTGTGATTAGTATGTTCTGGGGTTTGATAACAGATGGATAGAGCTGTGCTGGTTAGATTATTAGGTACTGGGGTTTGATAACAGATGGATGGTGCTGTGATTAGTAGGTTCTGTGGTTTGATAACAGATGGATGGCAATGTGCTGGTTAGATTAGTAAGTTCCGGGGTTTGATAACAGATGGGCGGTCCGGAGCTGGTTAGATTGGTAGGTTCTGGTGGTTGATAACAGATGGATGGTGCTGTGATTAGTAGGTTCTGGGGTTTGATAACAGATGGACGGCGCTGTGCTGGTTAGATTAGTAAGTTCTGGGGTTTGATAACAGATGGATGGAGCTGTGCTGGTTAGATTAGTAGGTACTGGGGTTTGATAACAGATGGATGGTGCTGTGTTTAGTAGGTTCTTGGGTTTGATAACAGATGGACAGCACTGTGCTGGTTAGATTAGTAGGTTCTGGGGTTTGATAACAGATGGATGGTGCTGTGATTAGTAGGTTCTGTGGTTTGATAACAGATGGATGGTGTTGTGCGGGTTAGGTTAGTAGGGTCTGGGGTTTGATAACAGATGGACGGCGCTGTGCTGGTTAGATTATTAGGTACTGGGGTTTGATAACAGATGGATGGTGCTGTGCTGGTTAGATTATTAGGTACTGGGGTTTGATAACAGATGGATGGTGCTGTGATTAGTAGGTTCTGGGGTTTGATAACAGATGGACTGCACTGTGCTGGTTAGATTAGTAGGTTCTGGGGTTTGATAACAGATGAATGGTGCTGTGCTGGTTAGATTAGTAGGTTTTGCGGTTTGATAACAGATAGATGGTGTTGTGCATGTTAAATCAGTAGGGTGTGGGGTTTGGTAACAGATAGACTACACAGTGCTGGTTAGGTTAGTAGGTTTTGGGGTTTGATAACAGATGGATGGTGCTTCGATTAGTAGGTACTGGGGTTTGATAACAAATGGATGGTGATGTGATTAGAAGGTTCTGGGGTTTGATAACAGATGGATGGCACTGTGCTGGTTAGATTAGTAGGTTCCGGGGTTTGATAACAGATGGGCGGTCCGGAGCTGGTTAGATTAGTAGGTTCTGGGGTTTGATAACAGATGAATGGTGCTGTGATTAGTAGGTTTTGCGGTTTGATAACAGATAGATGGTGTTGTGCGTGTTAAATCAGTAGGGTGTGGGGTTTGGTAACAGATAGACTACACAGTGCTGGTTAGATTAGTAGGTTTTGGGGTTTGATAACAGATGGATGGTGCTTTGATTAGTAGGTACTGGGGTTTGATAACAAATGGATGGTGATGTGATTAGTAGGTTCTGTGGTTTGATAACAGATGGATGGTGCTCTGCTGGTTAGATTAGTAGGTTCCGGGGTTTGATAACAGATGGGCGGTCCGGAGCTGGTTAGATTAGTAGGTTCTGGGGTTTGATAACAGATGAATGGTGCTGTGATTAGTAGGTTCTGTGGTTTGATAACAGATGGATGGTGCTCTGCTGGTTAGATTAGTAGGTTTTGGGGTTTGATAACAGATAGATGGTGTTGTGCGGGTTAGGTTAGTAGGGTCTGGGGTTTGATAACAGATGGACGGCAAAGTCCTGGTTAGATTAGCAGGTTCTGGGGTTTGATAACAGATGGAAGGCACTGTGCTGGTTAGATTAGTAGGTTCTGGGGTTTGATAACAGATGGATGGCACTGTGCTGGTTAGATTAGTAGGTTTTGGGGTTTGATAACAGATGAACAGCACTGTGCTGGTTAGATTAGTAGGTTGTGGGGTTTGATAACAGATGGATGGAGCTGTGCTGGTTAGATTAGTAGGTTATGGGGTGTATCGTGCCCCTTGTAAGATGGTGGCTGGGGTATGAGAGGTACAAGTTAGGCAGTAACCTGAGTGTGTGTTGATAAATGGAAGTGAGGAGACAGACAGACTAGTTGAATTCCTTTGAGATTTTTACTCAGAATAAGGTTTTCTTTTACAAATCAGCAGTACTTAAAACATACCAGTTGTTAAAAGACATGCAGCAGTACAGATTTGTTTAAAGAAGAAGTTAAAACTCAGAAACCAACCTTCTGGGTGGACCATGGATGGTGCCAAAGGAAAGAAATAAAGAAAAACAACTTATCTACCTAACCAACAAAATAACCTAACAAAATATACAAATGTGGCACCCACCCCTTACCTAGTGAGTCTATACACAGTTTTACCTACGGTGATGTAATGTATAGGCGCCTTTCCTTGCCTGTCCATGCCAGGATGGTTAGAGAAAACAGAACTGAATAAAAAGTTACAGCTGCAGGTAAGAACACTGGAGGCTAAAATTCAGGCTGAACAAACAGAGGCAATCAGCATAATCCTCAACAGAGTTTCAGTATACTCAGTATAAATCTCAGTCAGTCTCAGTATTAAAAAAAACTACATAGTACCATTAAGCCTCTCACAAACACAAAGCCTCCTCCATTAGTCCACACGTAGAGGTATTTAAACAGGAAGCACCACCCCTTCCTGGTGAGCCACTCCTCCCATTGGTGGATCTGGTCAGCTGATCCTCAGCATGTCTCCCATTGGCTGGCAGAACTCTGGACAGTGCAGGATAGGAGTAGAGTAGAAAGAAAATAGAAAGAAAACAAAAAAAACACAAAAAAAGATATACGTGCCCTTGTGGCACGTAACATGGGGTTTGATAACAGATGGATGTCACTGTGCTGGTTAGATTAGTAGGTTATGGGGTTTGATAACAGATGGACGGCACTGTGCTGGTTAGATTAATAGTGTCTGGGGTTTAATAACATATGGATGGTGGTGTGCTGGTTAGATTAGTAGGTTCTGGGGTTTGATAACAAATGGATGGAGCTGTGCTGGTTAGATTAGTAGGTTCTGGGGTTTGATAACAGATGGGTGGCACTGTGCTGGTTAGATTAGTAGGTTCTGGGATTTGATAACAGATGGATGGCACTGTGCTGGTTAGATTAGTAGGTTCTGGGGTTTATTAACCGATAGATGGTGCTGTGCTAGTAAGATTAGTATATTTTGGGGTTTGATAACAGATGGATGGTGCTGTGCTGCTTCGATTATTAGGTTCTGGGGTTTGATAACAGATGGACGGAGCTGTGCTGGTTAGATTAGTAGGTTCTGGGGTTTGATAACAGATGGATTCAGCTGTGCTGGTTATATTAGTAGATTTTAGGGTTTGATAACAGATGGTTGGCGCTGTGCTGGTTAGATTAGTAGGATCTGGGTTTAATAACAGATGGATGGAGCCGTGCTGGTTAGATTAGTAGGTTCTGGGGTTTGATAACAGATGGATGGAGCCGTGCTGGTTAGATTATTAGGTTCTGGGGTTTGATAACAGATGGATGGCGCTGTGCTGCTTCGATTAGTAGGTTCTGGGGTTTGATAACAGATTGTTTTAAATTATATGGACTCCTAACAGTAGAGTAACTTACAAACCTATATTAAAGCCTAGTCATGCAAAAAAATAAAAAAATAAATAAAAATACCATGATATACAATAAAACTGTCAGAATAATGAAAAATACTGTGATATGCATTTTTGGTTATAGCTGTGCCGGTTAGATTAGTAGGTTTTGGGGTTTGATAACAGCTGGATGGCGCTGTGCTGGTTAGATTAGTAGGGTTTGGGGTTTTATAACAGATGGATGACTCTATGCTGTTTTTGTAGGTTTTAGTAGGTTTTGGTATGGTAAAAATTAGTACATTTAGATTTTTCTAATCTGATCTGATGCTTTACATTTATTTTCAGAGCGTTTGACTGTGACTGGAGGTCATGTAATATCTGCATACGCCGGTGAGGCCATCACTCTGAACTGCTCTGTAGACTCCCATATCCCACCTGAAGAGATGGAAGAAGTCTCATGGAAGAAAGTGAATCAAGATATTCTGGTGCTGATGTTCCAAGATGGTGAGGTCAAGACGGAATCAGTCCATGGGAGCTACATGGGCCGAGTCGAGTTCTTCAGCCTTGATGAAATCCACAAAGGGAATTTCTCACTTAGATTAAAAGATCTCCGCACTGAAGACAATGGCCTGTATATGTGTGAAGTTCTCTCTGGGGAGTTTTCAGCAAACACAACTGTGGAAGTTCAGCTGGGTGAGTTAGTACTCCTGTACACAGTGATGTGGTGTAGAGCTTAGATCAGGCCCAAAAAATCCGACCCGACCCGGCCCGAGCCCATGCAAGTTCTGCCCGAGGCTGACCCGACCCATAAACTGGCTGTTTTCTAGCTTCTAGCTTATTCCTAGCTTATTCGGAGAAACACAAACAAACACAAAAACTCTATAAATTATTAACTATGATAAGTAAGAGAGAGAAAGAGAGAAAGAAAGAGAAAAAGAGAGAGAGAGAAAAAGAGATTTATCAGTTCATCCTTCCGTGTGGGGTCTTCAGGTGTATGAGCTACTCACAGGTTGCATGCTGCCGCTGTTGTGCCAAATCTGACTCGAGTCTGAAACAGTGGAAACAGCGCTTACTAACAAATAAAAAACACGAAAAAGTTAGTTTTATAGGAAATACACAGGCTATAAATACACACAGGAAGAGGAAACACCTGGGGTTAGGGGGCAGAGCTAGAGATGTCCCGATCCAGCTTTTTGAACTTCCGATCCGATATTTATTTGCACTTCCGATCCGATATCGGCCGATACCAATACCGGCATATCCGAGCATGTATTAAAGTTTAAAGTTTAAAGTATTCAGCCAACTTACTTTGTTGTCAAACTCAAGTTGAAAAGCGTTTTACTCTTGATAACAAGTAGCCAGCTGAATAAGGTGTGTTTGAATAATACACAATGGTTGGTAAAGAGAAACTGACCTGTTTATTAAGCAATTTATAAACTCAAAATAGACAAAATAATAAATAACAAACAGAAATTGCATCAGTAAACCAATGCTTAAAAAGCCATAAGTGCAAATAATATTGTAAATTGTATTAAAAAAGCAAAACACTAGTCTATTAACAGCATCAGTACTCTTGAGTGCTGTACTCATCAGTGCTCTTGCACAAGTGTAAACCAAAGCTGAAACAAAAAAAATCAGTGCAAATATCGTAAACTATTTAAAAGCAAAATGCCTTCTACTCCGCAATCTCCTCCACACTTTGCTGCTCCAACCCCATCTACACACTCCCTTCAATTCCAACTGTTTGCCCTGCCTGCAGTCCGAGCATGATGGGAGATTCTTTTTTACAAAGACGAGCATTTCAATATGCTCAGGTGTCAGCCTGCTCCTGTGTTAGTAAGTTAACCATAATAGCCATAATAGCCATAAAAGCCATCAAAGCTAAATTATCAAACTAAGATACGTTTCACACAGTTTACCTTTTAGTTGCATAAATAAGAAACATAACATGTTTCATAAACTTCTTTATTTGCAAATAATTGTGAAATTTACCCACACCCACTAGTTGATATGTGATACTACAATAAGCATAATGACAATAAAACACAACAAGCAAACATCATAATGTTAAGAGAGAAAACTTTATTAAATTCAAAGAAAAAAACTCTTCATAAAGGGAGCTAACGCTGCCTCCAGCCGGTCTGACCGGAGTTCATCTTTCCCGGCCCACGTTCATCCCTGTGGAGAAAATAATCTGTATAATAATCTGTAATTAGTAACAGAGCTAACAGCACATAATTCCACTATTTACACATTAAATTACTCAGTTACACGTTAATCCACAGTAACTCAGTCTAACTGTTAAACTATTTACACATTAAAACACTGGGTCTGTCCCAAAACCTAGGGAGCTCTCTACATAGGCACTGACTACGTAGACAGCTGTTTAACTAGACAGCGTTCTAACCGCCATCCAGCCTTATAAGACACATTATTGGGACTCTCTAGTTAGGCAGCGACTGCGTCACGACCTGGCCCCGCCCACAGCATGCTCCCACTGTTTACTTACCTCAGCCGCGGGAACCACCTCATCTCCCTACCGGCATTATGGACGAACCTCTTGCTGTTTTTACTACAATTTTAATCGTTTTTGCACTGGAGGAAGAGCGACAGAGACGTGAGAGTCGACATGCTGCTGCCAGATGCCGAAATTTAAGAAGAAGAGCGCTTATTTCTGCCCTTGAACAGGTAAGATCGTCTCAAAAAAAATTTCCTCTTATACTCTGAGATAAAAAAATCCACTATTAATACCCCCCCCCCATTAGTTCATTGTAAAAACAATGGTATTTTAACAACAATTAATTAAGTTTTTATTATTATTATTATTATTATTAATAATAATGTACAGAACACCTACATAGTTTATTTAATACATTAATATTGATTAAATAATAATCAAGCTGATACAATTAATTGAAAATTGTGGGGGGGGGGGGGGGGAGTTTATATGCAGACAGACAAATGCTGTCTTTTAAGCATGAAAGGTTTGTTAAAAGAATAGCACTCATCTGTTTTTGCAAATATGCATTTTATTTTATGCTAACTTCAAAGTGATACAACTATACACATGCAGACAATTAATTTATTAACAATGAATCAATCAATCAATAAATAAATACATAAATAAATAGAACCTGTGTGAACAGTTAATTTTCAAAACAGATAAGTGATATTAAACACTAAGGAGCAAATCACTTTTCTGTTTTGCAAAAGAACTGTACACACTAACTAACTAAATAAATAAATTTCTCCCTCTTGCAGGGAGAAAGACCTACAAGATACTGTGCTCTGAAAAGTTATCCGGCACCCAAAACCTGGAGAACTGCAGAGCATCTCTGATGACTTTGTGAGGCTGGGAATCCATGCGGCTTCCACTAGTGGGTGCCATGTGCGAATCAAAGCCCCTGGAGAACCTGATGCACAGTGCTACAGAAACTGGAAGCTCTACCCCTGCAATTTCAGGCTGTCTGTGACCACCAGGCAAAGTTTCTTGATGTTTTTATTGGCTTTCCTGGCTCAGTACATGATGCATGGGTGCTCTGTTACAGCACTTTGTATCGGCAGGCCACTTTCCCACCCAGAGGCTACATGATACTTGGTGATGGTGGGTCCCCATGTATCTCTCAGCCCATAGCCCTCATCACTCCATTCAAGAAGCCTGTCAGAGGAGAAGAGAGGGTGGCCTTCAACAGGCATCATGCAAGGGCACGTTCTACAATTGAACGTGGTTTTGGGATGCTGAAGACCAGATGGAGGTCAATTTTCCTGCATTCTCAAGAAGTGAACCGAAGGTTTGTGCCAGAGGTGATTGCTGCCTGTGTCACTCTGCACAACATCTGCATGGGAGCGGGAGATGTTGTTCAGCCTGAGGAGGAAGCAGATGAAGATGAGGAAGCTGATGTGCAGGAAGAAGACATCACAGCTGTCAGTGGCCACCAATTACGGGAGCAACTTTGTGTCAACATTGCTGGTGTCCAGTGATTTTATTAAACTGGAAACAAATAGATCAGTTTGGTTTTCATTAAATGTTAAATTTGCACTGCCAATATTGTGTAAATATTGCACATGCATCATTCATGTTTGTTTAATGCTCTAGTTTAAAATGTCTTATTTCATTGTCTTATTTTGTGCTACTTTAAACCAGTTCACTTGTTCTACTCACTGTTAATATTAGTCTTGTTCTGTAAGTGTGGTTAGAATAAACAATACAAACAATATAACTGAAGTATGAATTTCAGTGTTATTATGAACAACCTATTAAGTAAGTTTATATCAGTATAGAATACCTATAAGGCATGCACTAGTTTTCCATGACTGCTTTAAAAACACACAAATGCCAGTTCTCAACTTTAAAAAAAAAACGACAACTTTATTGTAAAACATGCATAAATTAATCTCAGTTCATTTTGTTAACTAGCTTTTCTAGGAGGTTATACAAGCGCTCTGACCGCTCCTGCTCTGCTCTCTTCTCTCTCCCCCTCAATTATACTTTAACAATAATTTACATATCTATACTACCCTCAAATCAATACATAAAAATCAATAAAATACATAAATCATTCTACACAATTTCAGGTTCATCTTTGAACTTACATTGTATTTATTTTTTAAGTTGTCCCATTTCTTTTACTTTGTCCGCAAGCCCCAATTCCAGAAGAACAGTCCTGTCAAAGAACAAACAAAAACAAATTATGGCATTAAGATGCTTTATAGTTGAGGAAAATAACACCATTTTAACTTCAGTGATCTACACAAAGGCTTCGATTTAAGTGTAATCAAACATTTTGCAAAATCTACCTACATTTTTTAATTAGTTTAGAAAGATGCCTAAATGCATGAATGTATAACTTAAGCAATTATTAGCTTAATATTAGCTTAGATATGCTGTAACTGGCAATGCATTAGTTACGTATTAACTAGTTTTCTAAAGCGGGTTTTCTATCAACTTATTTGCCACAAACCTATTGTTTTATTATTGTAATCATAAGCCATTAGCTAGCTGGTTGGATTAATGTATCAAAGTGTAAAAGCTGCATCATTTAAGATGGAATAGAATAAGAATATATTATCGTCAAATAACTAACTAGTTTAGCTTAAATAAGCTCTTAATTCCAAGCTGAGAGAGCTGAGTTTTTCTCCCCAGTGAAGAGCCTCTCTTTCTCTATGCGAGCCTTTATAAAGGCTTCTATTGCTGATCTGCTCCCTAAAAGAGTGCAAGTAATTTGTATATCTGAACACTGGCTATCACGTTAAACAGCCCACATACAGATCGTATAAACCCGACAGGTCTAACTAACTATACAGAAAGGGTTAACAGAGTTAACTAATAAAATATTATGGCGACTGATAAAAAAAGCGCTGAATATCGCCAGTCAGGCTACTTAGCTATTGAGCTAACAGGCTAGTTAGCATCAGCCCATCTAAAACAATGCACTGGCGCTTCAAAACCCGCTAGCATAAATGCTAACACCTCGATATATAAAAAACTGGAAAACGGCCACCAACTAACCAAAACTACAAATAAAACGCTAGTTTATGTTATTTTATGCCAAGAAAACTCATGAAACACCACACTTACGCTATAAAAACTTAAATAACTTACATTTAAAAATGACTTCGGCGCTGGCCGATCCACTTCCGTCCGCCATGATGGAAGAAGTTGAGCTACGCTGTTCTGCCCCGCGCTGCATCATGGGATTGCCTTACCGGCTGAGGAAGGGTCTAATGCTCTCTTATTACAGGGTCAGAATAAGGTATCTTAGTAGACAGCATTTTAAGGTATCTAAGAATTGGGACAGCCTACTTCTCGGGAACGCGCATCCAATGACGTAAGATGCTGTCTATGTAGAGAGCTCCCTAGGTTTTGGGACAGACCCAATGAGTTATACGTTACAGTGGCTTAAAACAGTTAAAGGTTTTATACTGGACGGCCGGGTTATCTTTGTTTCCTAGCGGGCTTTCTTCAGCGCTGCAGCCGCGTTTGGTACTTGTAACTCGACTAGATTAATGTTAGCTTACCCGGTAAATTAGCACGAGTAGCTTCACCCTGTCAGGTCTTACATTAAATAACGCACAGGCAAAAACAACACTGGAAAACAACTAAAAACAGTCTAAAATATACTAGTCTGATAAACACATGCAGCGGTGAGTGGAAATACAGGAGAAAATTACTTTTTTTTGTAGAGAAATCCCGGCTCCGTCCGCCATGTATTTAAATCTGAGCGCTGGAACTCTGAGCTGGTAAAATTCACCGGACCGGATTTTACTCTCACTGGCGAAAACACAGCAAAAACTGGAATGGATTATCTAAATGAGTGCGCTGGAAAACCCGGATCGGGCTTTAAAAAAAACTGGATCTGGAGTCTGGATCGGCATTTTTTTTCGTGCCTGCCGATCCGATACGCATTTTTTGCAAATATCGGCGGCCGATCCGATTCAAATATCGGTTCGGGACAAGCCTAGGCAGAGCTACAAATGAACACAGGTGAGGGCAACAGGCACACACAGGAAAAAGACAGGCACAGAGAATGTAAATAAACTGTAAGGGCTGGTGCCCGATTGAGGCATCCTCTGGGGCATAGGAGAGCGCGCCAGGCCAGCGCAGAGGGTTAATTTGGCTAAATACCAACACCTGCTAATAACACCTTAAAAGCAACGCCAACCGGCCACTCGGCGCTGGATCTTTGACGCTTCTCAGAGCGAATCTATGCCGGTTTTCCGAGCGAGCTTCGGCTCATTTCTTTTCCTACTGCTCTGTCCACGGCAAGTGACGTTTTTTTCCTTCGAGTTTGGTGTAGCTGTTTAGAGCAGTGAGCTCCACAGCCTCCATCTCTCTTTCCCTCGAGTCTGTGTGTGTGTGTGTGTGTGTGTGTGTGTAGCAGCCGCGAGGCACGCGGTTTGCTCACCTTCTCTCATTCCCCCGCTGTTCCTCTCCTCTCTGGTGGAACAGCGTTTAATCCATAAGCACCCGAGGTCACTTCTTTGTTTAGTTAAACCTTTACCTCATCTCATAAGAGGTAGCCGCGCTTCCCGGCGAGCCTGGTTTACAATTTTCACTCTCCCTCACTCATGCTAGGCGTGACTTTTGTTTTCCGCCCGTTTTCGGTGCTCTGCCCCTTTCGGTGGAGGCTCTTAAGGGTGATTAAAGGGGCTGAGTCCCAATCCAACCGCTGAATCCACTTGCTAGTTCAGTGGTTAGAGCATTGGGCTGTGACCGCTACAGCCTGGGTTCGATTCCTGCGTGGAGTGGGGTTCAATAATAAGAATTTTATATATATAATATTATTATATATCAGATTAATATATATATATATATTATTATATATATATATTAATAATATAATATTATTATTATTATTATTATTTCCCTTTTTTTTCTTGGGTTTACCTGCTTTGAGATCTACAACCTTCTGGGCTGGAGAGCTACCGCTCCCCACCCATTACATAAACACAGAAACATGAGCACAGATGGGAAACACAGGGAAACATGGCAAGGACGTGACACTTTATATAAAATAAAAATATAATTAAAAAACAGATGCCTACATCTCAGACTATTTTCTGGAGCCCAACCCGACCAGGCCCCAGGAATGAGGTGGGAAATCTCGGGCAGAGAATCTAAGCTCTAATGTGGTGGAATGCAGAAAAATGTATGATTGTCCAGTTCAGTTGGTAAAAATAAGACAATTTGAGCTTTCCCTAAAGAACAGAGATTTCACAACCCCAATTCCAAAAGATATATTTTGAATTATATCTGCATCAAGAAAAAATTGTATACTAAGTTAAACTGAAAATTATATAGTTAAAAATAATAATACATTGATAAATATATCAGTGACAAATATACCTCTCACAGGATAAATGTGCCATAATATAATAAGAAATGGAGTAATGTGAAAATAAAATTATGCGCACAATAAAGTGTGAATCAGTGTCTCTTACAGTTCTACTGTAAGTAAAAGCACATCTGTCAGTGCATTGTTCAGTCTGACTGTAGTTTAGTGTACACCTTTACATCCCTTACTCGTTGCCGAGTATTGTTCAGTTCTCTGATTTACAATGTGTTCAACCCTTGCCTCTTTTAGCTCTTTTGTTCTGACCTTTGTTTTTGTCAGCTTTTGATAAATTAAAAGCAGCTTTCATTTTTGTTTCCATCCTTAAACAACCCAACCCAGATGGTCCCTTCATGGTAGAAATTAACGCTTCTGAAACCAGTGTTGGGGCAGTGCTGTCTCAGCGCAGTGGGTCTCCTCCCAAGCTTTACCCCATATTTTTTTCCCTTCAAGCTTACTGCTGCTGAGCATAACTATGGCATCGGATATAGAGAACCCCTGACTGTCATGTTAGCACTGGAGGAGCACTGCTTGTAGGGGCTGAACACAAATTCCCTGTATTCACAGACCATAAGAGTACCTCAGAATGGCTAAACATTTAAACTCCAGACAAGCTTGCTGGTCATTGTTCTTCTTGCGACTTTTTTTCTCCACTTCTTTCCATCCTGGTGATTGTACTACCAAGGTTGATACGTATGATGCACCAGGCATCGATTGAATGAAAGTGCATTCTTCCGCTGTCAGTCACCATTCCTATTGTTAGCTGGGAGTTGGATGTCCAGATTTCAGAGGTCAATTCTGGTCATCCACCTCTGGAGGAGAGTTCCATGAAAGACTAATTTCTTGGGCTCATTCGGCTTTGTCTTCGGACATCCTGAAGAAATGTGTTCAATGCAACTCCCATCAGCACATTATTGGTGGGATTCCATGAAAGCTGATGTACACACACTCATTTTTTAAGACAGTATGTATTTGTTGACCAGTCCAGTTTGTCGTCCAGCTGCAGACCAAGGTACTTGTAGGTCTTCACTGTCTCCACATCAACCCTCTCGATGGAGACCGGCTGCAAGGGTAGTCCAGACCTACGGAAGTCCACCACCATCTCCTTGGTCTTGGATATGTTCAACTGCAGTTGGTTCAGTCGGCACCAAGTAACAAAATCCTCCACCTTTCTCCTGTACTCCTCCTCCTGACCACCCTTGGCACACCCAACGATGGCAGTGAAGTCATTGAGCTCACTGGGACGAGATTTCTTGGGAACAGGGACCAGGTATGAAGTTTTCCATAGCGTAGGAACCCTCCACAACTGCAGGCTCATGTTGAAGAGCCCAAGTTCAAAGGCGCAAGCCTTGAGAAGTCCTGGACTCACCTCGTCAGGTCCAGCTGATTTCCTTAAGCGGAGTCTCCTCAGTGCCCCTGTGACCTGGTCTGCAGAGAGGTGGAGGGGGAGGTGAGGGGGGCGGACTGGATGTGCTGACAGTCTGTGGGAGGGAGACCTGAGCATCACTCAGAAGAGGTAGGGAGGTGTCCAGTGGGGCAGAGGCTGAAGTTGCTGAGATAGCAGGACAGACAGAAGCAGGTGATGATAAAACAGGGCAATCAAACCAGTTATAGAAGAGATTGAGTTTGTTCGCTCTCTCCACACCACCAGCTGTCACACTTTGGCTTGCACCCGTGATTGTCCTCATACCGTCCCAGACTTCCTTCAGATGGCATAGCAGCTAACACAGGTGAGGCAAGAAAATACTGCTTCAGGAGATTAAGCTTCTTTGCTTCAAATGGGTTACCTAGAACTTGGGGCCTGACGTACTTAAGGTGTGTATGCACAAAAACATTGCACTCACCATATTTCACGCTACATGTGACTTGAACTTGAGAAAGCGTGTTTCCCCACGGCACATTCATTTCAGGCGTACATATGTTTTTTTGTACGTATGTATTGTGTCTCTCATTTGGCGACACTTAGAGGCGATGCATTGAAATTACAACTATTAAAATATAATATAATGGCACAGATTGTAGCAATTATTGGGTAAAATAAAGTACATTTATCAGACAATTAAACAGTAAATGGCTTGGCTTACTGAAGTAATCATTCAACGTGTTTCCACTTAGCCAAGATTATATAAACATGAATAAAATGTTGCGCTGGAGTTGTTGGAGATGGCAGCGTTGGCATTATTGGACAATATTGCTAATGCCCGAATTCGCAGAGAGCGTGTTTTCCGTTACAATTATGTTTTTTTGGCCCATGATGATGATGTTTCAGATTTCCAAGAGCATGGTTGGGATAAGATTACAAGCTAAGTGCGTGAACGGTGGCTTCTTGGTAAGTAACTCATTTAAAGCATTTAAATGAAAACATTTATTATCCAGTTTAGATTAATTAATTTAAAACATGGGTAAATTACTTATAAGACAGCGGCAACACTACGCGCTTTGAAACACTTCTTGACGGGCATTTTATACTCAATCATATTATTATTGTTATAATAATAACATTATACTCTGCATAATTGAGGGAGGAGCCATGGCAGATGTGATGTTTTTGTGCACTTGCACTTAATTTGAAGTTGATTGTGATGTACTAAGGGAAAGTACGTGGGATTCTGCCTATGCACGGTTTGATACATCCAGATTTTTTTGTGCATACAAAACTTTTCAGCTCTGAGCGTATGGAACAATTTAGTAGGAAGTTCACGCAAGTCTTAGTACATGAGACCCCTGGTTTCCAGGCTTAAACTTTCGAAGTGCAGCTTTACAATTAAACAAGCGTTGCATTTTACACTGGGCTTTTCCCAATTTCCTTAAGGCTGCCTTCAAGCTTGGCATAGCCATAAACAAAACTCACTTACCTTATTCAACATATTTTCAGGAGGATTACCAGACTTCCATTCATCCACTATCACTAAAGCTGGTCCACGAACAAAATGTGCAAGACTAGTTCGTTTTTACTAAATCCCGTGTTTTCTTGTGCAACTTCTTGAATCGCTAATAGCAACCAATGAAGGCCCTCTTTCCAATCACCATCAAGTTCAACACAGTAGGTATGAAAGAGAGATTTTAATATCTGATGGAAGCGCTCAAGTAGACCTTGACTCTAGGGATAGTAGGCACTACAAATGAGAAGCCTCAGGTATACCTGGCTCCTCAAATCCAATAGAATGGACCTCCATTTCACAACCAGGGAATTACTTAAAGCTTTTACAAGTGTTTCTTTAAGTTTCCTTTCCTGAACACTGATGCTAATTTCAAAATACTCTGCAAGCTATAACAGCTGTTCTTTAGTACATTTCGCCAACATGTCTACTGAAGAATTTTATTGAAATATTTCTATAATGGAAGACATTTTAACAATTCAAATGCACACAGAAGCTACTTTTACAGAATAAGCAAATGATAACAGCAACACAAGAACCAAATCAAAGCAAACACTTACAACATTGCCACCACAACACTAGCTACACTCTAACCCTCTTACAAAATAGGCCAAACAAACTTTAGAACCCTGATGACAGACAACACCATGCTACTTACTACATTCACAGGCCTAATAAGTAAATATGCACAGAAACATTATATTACCTGCAAATAATAAAAAGCAGTTGGATACACCACCCCCACACTACTAGTAGGTACCAATTCTTTCAAGAAGATTAAACCTATACTAGCAAAGTAACAAGTATAAACATTTGTTAATACTAAAACACTTGGGTTTTACCAACGCTACACAACCAGACCAAAACAGGTCAACAACAACAGTCTGGCATTTACTTCAAACCAGAGACTGTAAAAAAGATGGACGCCGTGTCGCCGTTCCCATTCATTCAATGAAAATGAAGCCAAAATCTTCCTCCATGTTGGCGATCCTGAAACCCGAGTCTGACCAGAGGAGGGAGAAAGACTGTGGAGAAACAGTCAACTCGAGTTCTGTGGGGATATAAAAATGTGACAATATAAGCAGAGGTTACACTAGCTGTTGCATTTAAATAATGGAGGTAGAATTACAGTATATTAGAAAAAAACGTGATTGAAAGTTGTCTGTTTTTCCATTGAAACCTATGGGAATGGGTGGAGTTACACAGCTTTCTGAAACCGAACAGCAGGGGGCGCCCGACCTGTGGTGGCTTCACTTTTGAGAGACGACGCTCTGTCCAGCTATACACAGTCTATACTTCAAGCTTAAACCACACACACACTCTCTCGCAAAACAAACACATCCCATCAAGTATCACTGACAGTAAGCATCTCCAGTAACTAATTACCTAACCAAAAAGCTAACTTCACCTAACTAGTCTTCAGGGGTTTACCAAGCTCGAGGCGTCTTTAAACGCTAAACTTGCTACATGTGGGCTAGAAACTTAAACCCAAATGTGCACAAGCGTACCCCCAACAGAGATTAACTCTCCACCCGGAATCACCACCAAAAATAAAAAAGACAAAATAATAAACTAACACAACAAATAAACTCAAAGTCAAAGTGGTTTTTATTGTCATTTCAGCTATATACAGAGTACACAGTGAAACGAAACAACGTTCCTCCAGGGACCATGGTGCACATAAACACAGTGTAGACAGAACAATAGTGCAACAGTACAAAAGTGCAGACAGACAATACAACACAATACAGACAAAGAATAATAAATAACAAGACAGTGTGCAAATTATGCAGTGTGCAAAAAAGACCAGTGAGGTAGTAGGGTTTTTAGTGCTTTCCATTTTCTGGGGTAAGTGGGGTAAGAGTGTGTGTGCATGTACAGAAAAACCATCAGTTCAGTCTCTGCAGTTGAGGAGTCTGATGGCTTGGGGGTAGAAGCTGTTGCAGAATCTGGTCGTGCTGGACCGGATGCTGCGGTACCTTCTTCCCGAAGGCAGGAGGGAGAACAGTTCGTGTGAGGGATGGGTGGGGTCATTCACAATGCTGGTTGCTTTGCGGATGCTGCGGGTGGTGTAAATATCCATGATGGAGGGGAGAGAGATGCCGATGATCCTCTCAGCTGTCCTCACAATACGCTGGAGGGTCTTGCGGTCAGAGACGGTGCAGGTCCCAAACCAGGCAGTGATGCAGCTGCTCAGGATGCTCTCAATGGTCCCTCTATAGAAGAGTGTGAGGATGGGTGGAGGGAGACGGGCCTTTCTCAGCTTCCGGAGGACGTAGAGACGCTGCTGGGCTTTCTTGGCTGTAGAGCTGGTGTTCAGGGTCCAGGTGAGGTTATCTGATAAGTGGACACCAAGGAACTTGGTGCTCTTAACAATCTCCACAGAGGACCCGTCGATGTTGAGTGGAGAGTGGTGTGTTGTGCTCTCCTGAAGTCAACAACCATTTCCTTTGTCTTGTCCACATTCAGGTGAAGGTTGTTGACTGTACACCAGTCTGTCAGCCGCTGCACCTCCTCTCTGTATGCTGACTCGTCGCCTTTGGTGATGAGACCCAGTACGGTTGTATCATCGGCGAACTTGATAAAGCTGTTAGAACTGTGTTTTGCAGCACAGTCTTGAGTCAGCAGGGTGAACAGCAGAGGACTCAGGACACTGCCCTGGGGGGCCCCAGTGTTCAGTGTGATGGTGCTGGAGGTGCTGCCCCCGAACCGGACTGACTGGGGTCTCCCCGTCAGAAAGATCCAGTTGCAGAGGGGGGTGTTGAGGCCAAGCGAGCTTAGCTTCCTGATGAGGTTCTGTGGGATGATGGTGTTGAATGCTGAACTGAAGTCTATAAACAGAATTCTGACGTAAGTGTCCTTCTTCTCCAGGTGGATGAGGGAGAGATGAAGGGTGGTGGTGATGGCATCGTCCGTGGAGCGATTGGGACGATACGCAAACTGCAGGGGGTCCAGTGAAGAGGGCAGTCGTGTCTTGATGTTCCTCATGACTAGCCTCTCGAAGCACTTCATGATGATGGGTGTAAGTGCAACAGGACGGTAGTCATTGAGGCAGGACACTGTGGACTTCTTCGGCACGGGAACGATGGTTGTGGACTTGAGGCACATTGGGACAGTGGCGCTGCACAGGGAGATGTTGAAGATGTCCGTGAGAACATCTGTCAGCTGGTCTGCGCACTCCCTGAGCACTCTGCCGGGGATGTTGTCTGGTCCTGCAGCTTTTCGTGGGTTGACTCTGCGCAGAGTGTTCCTCACATCCACTGCAGTCAGGCACAACACCTGCTCGTCCGGCTTGGGCATGGTCTTTCTCGCCATCGTGTTGTTTTGTGCCTCAAACCGTGCATAAAAGTTATTCAGGGCATCAGGGAGGGAGGCATCACGTTCACAGGACGGTGGCATTGTCCTGTAGTTGGTGATTGCCTGGATGCCCTGCCACATACACCGCGCGTCACCCGTGTCCTTGAAGTGGCTGTGGATTCTCTGGGCGTGTGCGCGCTTTGCCTCTCTGATGGCTCTTGACAGGTCGGCTCTCGCTTTCCTCAGGGCCACCTTGTCACCCACTCTGAAGGCGGAGTCGCGGGTCCTCAGCAGCGCACGTACCTCAGCAGTCATCCAAGGCTTCTGGTTTGGGCGTGTAGTGATGGTCTTGGAGACAGTGACATCATCAATACACTTGCTGATGTAGCCAGTGACTGATGCTGCATAGTCCTCAACAGCGCACGTACCTCAGCAGTCATCCAAGGCTTCTGGTTTGGGCGTGTAGTGATGGTCTTGGAGACAGTGACATCATCAATACACTTGCTGATGTAGCCAGTGACTGATGCTGCATACTCCTCCAAATCAACAGAATCGCCTTCAGTAGCAGCCTCCCTAAACATGTCCCATGCAGTGCACTCAAAACAGTCCTGAAGGGCAGAGATGGAGCCTGCCGGCCAGGTTTTCACCTGCTTCTGAACTGGTCTGGAGCGTCTGATGAGTGGTGTGTTTGTTGGAGTCAGCCAAACACACGTGGTCCGAGAAAGCGTGGTGGGGGCTGGGCTCCGCCCGGTACGCGCTGGGGATGTTTGTGTAAACAAGATCCAGCGTGCTCGCTCCTCTCGTTGCAAAGTCCACATGTTGATGGGTGGGATGTAGACAGCAGCTATTAGCACGGCGGAGAACTCCCGTACTAAATAAAAAGGTCTGCACTTGACTATCAGGAACTCCACCAGCGGAGAGCAGTGTTTACAATGGAGAGCAGTTGTTACACCATTCCGTGTTGATGTAAACACACACGCCTCCACCGCGGGTCTTCCCGGATAGAGCCGCGCTCCTATCCGCTCTGAACGCGGTTAGCCCGGCTAGCTGAATGGCGCTGTCCGGAATGTTGTCGTTCAGCCACGATTCCACAAAAACCAAAGCACAGCAGTCTCTGAACTCACGCTGGGTTGTTCGCTGGAGTCGGATGTAGTCCAGTTTATTGTCAAGGGAACAGACGTTTGCCAGAAAGAGCGATGGTATAGCCGGCCGGCTAGGACTAGCCTTTAGCCTCGCGCGGATCCCGGCTCTCTTTCCGTGCTTCTGCTTACGCTCGCACCACTTGCGATGGCACTTCCGCTGGGCTCTGGCGTCAGGAAACACCGCGGGCTGGCGGCCTGGGTCTCTTAGCAGGCTAAGCTCAAGTAGCGTCTGCAGAACCTCGTCCGGTAGCGTGTTTTCTGGCTGATTTCTCCACTGTAGCAGGGTCTGGCGGTGGTAGAACATGTGCACGGGTGTTCCGATGCACATATTTGCAGGAAATAAACGGAAAAAACAACAAATAGTAACACAAAAGCACCATTTAACGGACCCGGAGCGGCCGCTGCGTGTTAACGCGCCACTGTCTTGGGTGGGTTTATAGCTTTATTCATTTATTTATATATTTTGCTCTATACTTTTGGGCAAATTGAAACTGACTCATAAGTGCATGGCTCAATATCAAATCAATATCAAATCATAGTGTGTAAAGATAAATGAGATAACTAAGAGAAAAACACGCTATATTACTGATATAAAAAGGAATAACTTGTCAGATGAATAAAACTATTAAGTGAGGATTTCTAAATAATGCACTAAGTTAGTTTCCGACCCACAATGCCAGTTCCATTTCCAACCAAGCAACTCAAAAAAAGCCATCTATACTTACAAAGTGATTCATAAAAGGGCTCAAACAGACAATGACCAGCAGACAACCATCGGTGAAAGAATAAACCCAGTTCTGGCTTACTCGTTAATGGAATGGGCCGCTTATGGATTGCGATGTGTTGTTCCAACTGCACAGTTGTCTGTTTCTTCACTCTGGGACAGGATCGCATGAGCCCATCTGCTGGTTCACCACAGGGAGAGCTTCCCCTGAGATGGCTTGATTGGTTGTGCTTCCAGGGGCTCCTCGGTTCAGTCTGGCGGTTGATATGAATTCTATAGACAAAAACTAACTTAGTTATTTTAGAATAACTCATATTAATATGCTTAAAGAAGATTAAAGGGGTTGTGCTAAGAATGCTAAGCTAAACTATGCTGACTAAATCCAAGCCATACTTGGAGATAAAATGCTAAGCTAACCTAACTGAGCTAAACTGCAGTTCTCCTCCATCTCCACTCTACTCCATAACCCTGACTTCTTAACTCCACTTAACTCAAGTAACCCTCTTGAGAGACACAGTCTCTCAAATATCTGCTGTATTGCTGGGACACACCTTTTGGTGACATATCTGCTTTAAGGCCTATGATTGGTTTGTGGTCTTCTGACCCATGTCACTGAGGCCAATCATCTTACTGGGGCAAGGATAAAACCTGTGTAACCACTAGAGCTTAGATTCTCTGCCCGAACCCGACCTGACCCGAGGACCGACCCGAAATCAGGTCGGGTCGGGCTGAGACATTTCTTGGGTCGGGTCAGGCTCCAGAAAATAGTCCGAGATGTAGGCATCTGTTTTCTAATTCTAACAAAATAGTGAAACAAAGTGAAAAAACATTTGTGTTAACTGAATCTAATAAAAACGATAATTAAAAGAAAAAACATAACTAACTCGAACTGTATTGTGTGTTTATAAAACTAACTAAAACAAACTGAAATTACTGATAGAATACCCTCATTTTTGTGTTTAATTTATTTATAAGCACTGTTGTACAGCGGAGTTGTACAGTGGGCGGTGTTGTGCCAATTCTGTTTGCGAAGCGAAGTCGGCTTCAGCAGGGAGTCGGATACGCACAGCAGCAGCAGTGCGCGGCACCTCGTGGTCCGTGGCGTTTGTTCTCGTTTAAAGCACTCACGCTAGCCGCAAAATACGACAGAAAACACTGAGAAACTGCAGAATTATATATGGGATTACAATATGAGCGTGAGGCAGATGAAAGAGAAACCGGAGATACAGTGTGTGAGAACATTTACCTGTGAGTAGCTCATACCAGAATTCCCTTTCACCGCGTTTGACAGAACGTGCATGGGTCCGATTTTTTCGTTGGGAAGTTGGGAAGAAGAAAAAAGTAATCTCACACAGAGGGGAATTATTAAATTCACTTAAAAAATAGTGTAACCAATAATTTGAGATTTCTTAAAGTCTCAAATCTGTCTACATGCAACAAAACTCAAACATTAAATCCAAGTGAAACAATAGCTATGTTCCATTCTGAAGGGAGCTGCCTAGGTAGTCATTGCAGCTCTCTCATTCGGCAGCATTTCTGCGGATTTGCTCTACGGAGGAGGCGTGTCTGGCGCTATGTAATATTAAAATGTAAATATTCATGAATTATTTTAATTTATACAATTTCCTCTAACATTATTTTACACTCAAGAGTCCACCCCCTTTTTTATTACATGCTTTGTAGCAATGAATGACAAATGCAACCATGAAACAAAATAATAATAATAATTGGTTAATGAATAAGCCATCAGCCATTAAGTTAACATTGATTTTACTAAGTTTTACACAATACAATTATACACAGTCAGCTAATCTATTTTTATTTGGTTAATTTGACACTTTAGTTGCATAAAACAAAAACATGCTTCATAAATTTAATTTAAATGAAAATGTGAAATTTACTTGCCCATACCTACTACCTCTGATGTGATACAGTGACAATAAGCAAGAATTGACAACAAGCAAAAATTAACATGATTTTTTTTTTTATAAACTATTAAAACAAAAATAACTAAATAGCAGTATTAATTTAGCTTTGATTGAAGCAATACTTACCTTAGTGGGTATGGGTAAATTTCACACCTTTATTTGCAAATAAATACATTTATTAAGCATGTTGTCATGGTGGGAACAGAACGCAGACACGTGCAGATGCTATTTAACCGTTTATTAAAAATAAACAGAGGTATAATGTTGGTCAATACAGAAAAAAGGGTAAATGCATACCATAACCAAGAGACAGTCCAGAGTTCATACACAAGATATCCAGCAGCAGAGATAATCCAAGAGGCAGAAGTGAAATACGGTAAATCCAAAATCAGAGGCAAAGGCAATAATCGGCATCGAGAAAACAAAAGGCAAGGTCATACACAAAAATAGCAAAGAGACAAGAGGTCAGAAACGCTTTGTAAAGAGGTAGAACCAACAATACGCGGAACAGGTGTGTGTGTGGTGTGCTCCTTTATAGTGCAGGTAATCAGTATTCCGGACTTCCTGGAGGAAACAGGTGATGTGTGTGTGTGTGTGTGTGTGATGTCAGCCGGTGGTGCATTCTGGGTAGTGTAGTTGTTAGACTGCGAGCCTCCATTAGAGCTGAGTGTGGAAGGAACAGGAGTGCTTTCAGCACCAGATGTGACAGTACTCCCCCACTGAGGGAGTCGGAACGGAGAAGGAACGGGGAAGACCATGACGACGTCCACCCGACGAGCAGGTAGTACCGGGGGGAGGAACAGGAGTAGCCACAGAGGTGCCAGACAGGCGGGGGTTGCGAGACTGGGAACCCCGACGCACCGGAACCGAAGAGGAGAGTGAGCGCTTGGGACGCCCACGGGGTCTGGGAGCAGGCTTACCAGGATGACGAGCATGAAATTCGGCTAGAAGAGCAGGATCCCGCACATCATCGGCGGCAACCCAGCAACGCTCCTCAGGGCCGTAGCCCTCGCAGTCTATGAGATACTGGAGCACACCACCATGCCTGTGTGAATCCATCACCTCTCGAACCGCATAGGTAGACAAATCCTTCCCCTTCACTTCCGTGGGTGGCACATCATCTGGAACACCCTCAGCAAGCAGACCTGGGACCAGAGGCTTGAGCAAAGAAACATGAAAAGAGTTATGCACTCTGTACTGAGCAGGCGACTCAATCTTATAAGTTACGTTGTTAATTTGAGAAAGAACTTTTAATGCGCCAATATATCTGGGCAGCAGCTTCTTACAGGACCCCTCAAACCTCAAGTCCCGGGTCGACAACCACACACGATCTCCGGACTGGTATTGGGGGGTGGTACCTCGGTGTCTTTCAGACTGCTCCTTATACTTGCGCAAAACTTCAGAAACCTGCTGATGTTTTTCCTCCCACACCTGCTCACTCCGCTTCATCCAGTCGTCCACAGCGGGTACCTCGTAAGACAAAGCAGTCCACGGAGCTAACGAAGGCTGGTACCCCAGAACGCACTGAAAAGTTGTGAGACCAGATGTGGAGTTACTGAGTGAATTCTGAGCTATCTCAGCCCAGATTAGGTACTGTGACCAATCAGTAGGATGCTAGAAACAATACAACCTGAGAAATTTGCCTAGTTCCTGATTAACTCGTTCATATTGTCCATTGCTGGTGGGATGAAACCCAGAGGTGAGACTGACGTGGACACCTAAATGTTCAAAAAAGGATTTCCATACTCTGGAGGTAAACTGAGGGCCCCTATCAGAAAGGATGTCCTCTAAAATACCAAAATGTCTGAAAATATGTGTATAAATGGCCTGAGCTGTCTTAAGAGCATTAGGTAATGCAGGAAAAGGAATAAATTTAACTCCCCTAGAAAATTTGTCCACAACTGTGAGAACAGTGGTGTAACCCTCTGATAGGTCTGTAACAAAGTCTACAGCAATATGTGACCAAGGTCTTTCTGGGACAGGCAGAGGAACTAGTTTACCAGCTGGAAGGGTTTTCAGTGTTTTGCATTGTGCACAGACAGAACATGAAACTACAAAGGAGTGTATGTCAGCTCACATGGTCAGCTGCAGCGTACGTGTAACACCGGGGTGACCAGAAGTAAGGGCAAAATGTGCCCAGCCGATAAGTCGTTCTCGAAACCGTTCAGGTACAAAAAAAATGTGGGGAGGACAGCCCTCCGGTGGCGGTAAGTTAACTAAGCTCTGCTGAATAAGATCATAAAGTTCCCATCTAATAGCAGCTACACGAACTGTGGGTGGAAGAATGCGCTCTGGCTCGGGAGAGTGGGATGCGTCATCCGGGGAACTGAAAACCCGGGATAACGAATCAGCCTTGGTATTGCGATTACCTGGACGAAAAGAGATGGAGAAATTGAACCGTGAGAAAAATAAGGACCAACGAGCCTGACGGGGGTTTAGACGTCTAGCGGTACGTAAATATTCCAAATTTTTGTGATCTGTAAGTACAGTGAATGGGTGTGCGGCCCCCTCCAGCCAGTGACGCCACTCCTCAAGAGCCAGTTTTACAGCTAATAGCTCTCAATCACCTATCCCATAGATGCGCTCTGCAGGGGACATTTTTTGAGAGAATAAGGCTATGGGATGCAGTTTGGGCGGCGAACCACTGTGTTGGGAGAGAATGGCCCCAATGCCAGTATCTGAAGCATCAACCTCGACTACAAAAGGTAGTTCAGGTTTGGGGTGCATAAGAATGGGAGCTGAGACAAAAGCGGCTTTTAATCTATTATACGCCTGTTCGGCCTCAGGAGACCATCTCACAACCTTAGTAGCGTTCTTAGTGAGCGCAGTGAGTGGGGCAGCAATACTGCTAAAGTTATGTGTAAAACGTCTATAAAAATTAGCAAAACCCAAGAAGCGTTGAAGGTCTTTGAACTAGTAACGACATTTACTTTAGAGTCATCCATAAGAACTCCCTGGGGGCTGATGACATTGCCGAGAAATGCAACTCTCTGAAGATGGAAGTCGCATTTCTTGGCTTTAACATAGAGATTGTTCTCCAAAAGACTTTGGCGAACCGAACGAACATGCTGCACGTGAGAATTAAAATCAGGGGAATAAATGAGGATGTCATCTATAAAAAGAGTGACCTGCTTGCCAATCATATCCCTGAAAATGTTGTTCATAAACGACTGGAACACTGCGGGGGCGTTAGCGAGACCATAGAGCATAATTAAATATTCGTAGTGGCCGTTTGCAGTAGTGAACACGGTTGTCCATTCTTCCCCCTCCTGAATGCAGATCAAATTTTAGGCGCTGCATAGATTGAGTTTAGAAAAATAAGTGGCGTTGCGTGACTGCTCGAGTGCGCGCGGAATGAGGGGCAAAGGGTACGCAAATTTCTTTGTGATAGCATTCAAAACTCTATACAGGGTCTCAGTCCCCCATCCTTTTTCTTCACAAAGAAGAAGCCAGAACCAAAAGGAGACTTTGACGGGCGAATGAAACCCTGTGCTAAAGCTTTGGTGAGATAATCATTCATAGCCTTCTCTTCATCGAGAGTGAGGGGGTAGACTCTAGCTTTGGGTAAAGTGGCACCCTCCACTAGATCGATAGCACAGTCACAAGGGCGATAAGGAGGCAACTTATTGACGTTAGCTTTAGTAAAAACCTCTAGAAAATCAGAGTACTCAGGCGGAATAACAGGAGATTCAGAAACTTGGAAGTGGACTGAATGGTTAAGCCATCCAAAACAAAACAGTTCTCATGACAATGTTTAGACCAAACCGGGATATCCCTGTCGCGCCAGGAGACATTGGGATCGTGGATCTTGAGCCATGGCATGCCCAGGATAACAGGATGTTCGGTGCACGGAAGTACGAAGAGTGGCAGTTCCTCAAAATGGAGAGCGCTGGCTTGTAGAGTGAGGGGTAGCGTCTGAAGAGTAACTGGCTTGGAGCGCACCGATTTCCCATCCACAGCATGAATGGACAAAGGGCGAAGAAGCTCACGGTTGGGTACGCCATGCTCCTTAACCAGGTCCAGACTGATGAAGTTCCCCTCCGACCCGGAATCTACAAGCACTGGGACAGAGAGCATACCAGTGGGTAACAAAATATTAACTTGTAATGTAAAACACTTTGAATGAAGAATTGAGTGGAGAGCACTCCACGCGCTGTCCCAGGGCTGGAGCCTTCACTGGTCGGGTAAGGAGACCACACTCAGCCTTGAGATGACCAGCTTCCCCACAGTAAAAGCACAGATGAAGCCGGATGCGGCGTTGATGTTCCTCTGGAGTCAGCCGGGTTTTCTGAATGTCCATGGGCTCTGGGACAGTCAGAGAAGCCTTCTCTGGTGTGGGAGTGCGGGGAAGTGTTACTGGAGCTGGTTGAGAGCGAGGGTTGGTTTGGGACGGTGTGAAAGGAGTTGGTCCAATCAGATAGAGAGAGAAATAAGCTGGTAAGAGAGTCGTCTCTGCATGTCAGTTCTCTCTGTCGGGGTTGAGTCCGCATCTGAAGAGGCTTAGCAGTGCTGTATTATTCCGTCCACTACCAGCAGCCAGGGTGCAGAACTCCGAAGCGTAGGTAGCCACAGAACTCGCTTTAAAGCCAATAACAGTTCTCCATTCGACTGTCCATAACGCAAGCGGAAACAGAGCGGAAAAGTGTAAAAAAATTTGAGTTGCTAGCCCCAGAGACTTCATCTCAGATAGCTGTAGTCCACTCGAGTGCCTTACCTGAAAGCTGAGAGATAATGAAACCGATCTTAGCGCTATCGGTTGTAGGTGGTGAATTACTAAAAAACACAGAGCATTGCAAAAGGTAACCGCAGATTTTTCTAGATCCCCATCAAAAATCTCTGGTTTAGAAACAGAAAAACCAGGCACAGAGGAATTTGAGTCGGGCATACTAGGGGCAACCGAGCAGCCTACCCTGGTTGGCTAAACCAGATTTAATAGCCTCAGCATCTGTTATCTGCTCAGGGACGGCCGCATATTCTGTCATGGTGGGAACAGAACGCACACACGTACTGATGCTATTTAACCGTTTATTAAAAATAAACAGAGGTATGTTGGTCAATACAGAAAAAAGGGTAATCACTGTTATCAGGAACCACATAGACAAATGCATACCATAACCAAGAGACAGTCCAGAGTTCATTCACGAGATATCCAGCAGCAGAGATAATCCAAGAGGCAGAAGTGATAAACAGTCCAAGTCAAACACGGTAAATCCACAATCAGAGGCAAAGGCAATAATCGGCGTTGAGAAAACAAAAGGCAAGGTCATACACAAAATGGCAGAGACAAGAGATGAGAAACGCTTTGTAAAGACACAGGTGTGTGTGTGGTGTGCTCCTTTATAGTGCAGGTAATCAGTATTCCGGACTTCCTGGAGGGAACAGGTGATGTGTCAGCGGGTTGTGCATTCTGGGTAGTGTAGTTGTTAGACTGAGAACCTACGTTAGAGCTGGGTGTGGAAGGAACAGGAGCGCTTTCAGCACCAGACGTGACACGTTTTGTCCGAAGCCTCACTAATCTTCTGGATCATGTTATGTTTTACCCACACATAAACATTTGAGTAAAGTGGCCATTTCAAACCTGTATAAAGATGTGAAACACAGTGTAGCAATTAACTAAGCTACATTAAATGATATTAAAAAAGCATATTACTGTTGTGTTAAGTCTATATAATATAAACACTAATATTTTAATAATGGAAGTTTAAGTGTTTCTTGCATAATTACATTTCATATTCAAACTACAATTTTTATTGTAACTGAAATTTCCCTAAATGAATCGAATTGGGACCTTGTGAATCAAAATCGAATCGAACTGGAAAATCAGTGACGATACCCTCCCCTAATGCTTCCTGTAGCATCTCCCACAAAATGGATTGTTATGGCTTTTACTTTGTAATTCTGCCATGAAGTCCGGCATCCTGAAGTCACCTCTGATGCTGGTGACACTGGTGTTTGACAGGTTCCATTTAGTGCAGCTGTCAGTTGAAAGCCTGTGATGCGTCTTTCTCTCAAACTGCACACTCTAAGATATTTTTGTTCATGCACAGTTGTGCATCAGGGCCTCCCACTCATTTTTCTGTCCTTGTAAGAGCCAGTTTATGTCAGTCTTTAAAGGGAGTAATTAACAACTTGGTAAGATATTTTCAGTTACTTGGCAATATCTCGCATTAGATAGCCTTTGTTCCTTAACACAATAATTGACTGACGGGTCTCTAAAGAACGTTGAGCCTGTAAGCAAACTGCTGATGCTTCAGATACTAAACTAACCTAGAATTTTGTGCTCACTTTTATGCTCACTTATTAGTATAACGTTTTTCAGTTGTGCATCACAATTAAGCAAGGGTGTCCTAACAACCAATTAGCCCAATAACATCCTTAACTTGGATTGTTGGCCATACCAGAAGATTTAGACAGAGGACTGAGAATTGCTGATAATAGGACTATATACAAATATAGGCTTTAATACAATTTTTTATTATTTAAAAATCATCTGATACACTTAAAATAATTGTGAAATGGACAATATTGTTTGTGAATGGCATGAAAATGTGTTTTTCTTTCAAAAAAAAAGGGGAAATTTGCAAGTGATCCTAAATTGTTGAACGGTAGTGCATGTATAGAGAAATTATGCCTTGCATTTTTTCATGAATTAACCAGAACAAGAGAACAAAAGATATTATGAAACATATAATAATATAATATAATTATATTTAGTTTATTTAGTATATTTAGTTTAATATAAGTATATTTAGCAGACCAGATTCGATTTTCTGGCCCATTTATTCTTCTCTACTACCCTGGCCCAACTATTTATCTCGCTTGTCCTGTGTTACGTTCCCAATTAAAAGAGTTGAGGTCTAGGGTAAATTAGGAAGTAAACAAAAATAAAAATTGATGGAATAAAGGGACTGGAAGCAGAAACTTAGTTGAAAAGAGAAACCAGGGATTTTACTGGTTGTTTTTGCAAAATTACAAAAGTGTACAATTGAACAAATAACAAATGAAAGATACAAAAATACAGGCGTATAACAAAAAATATTAATAATAATAATGATAATAATAATAATAAGCTGTTTCTTCAAACTAAAATGCCTAAGGTGGACTGTGGACGGTGCCAAAGAAAAGAAAATAATAAAAGTGTGCTAAACTACCTAACCCAAAAACTAAACTAAACCAAAAATACAACAGTGGCACCTGCCCTTTACCTGGTGTGTCTAGACATTGTGTTACCTACGTGATGAATAATGTGAAGGGCCCAACTTATCTGTCCACCAAAGTGCAACAGAGTGGAGGGTGAGGGAGGGGGGAGAACACTCAGACAAACACCTCACTCTCACAGAAACAAACTACATACTCCACTTTCAGCCAAACATTCACTACTCACAACTATTCACAGGAAACACAGAAACAGACAGAAACAGCTTAAATAGTCACAGAACTCGCAAACACAGGTCTTTACTCTCAGCTCTCATCTCCCGACTAACGCGACTGAGCTGTGTTATATTTGAAAAGGCCCGCCCCATCCGGTCAGAACATGCAGGTCATTGGCGGGTGTAGATCCAGCAGGGAAGATCTATTGGGCGGCAAGACGACGCTCCTCCTACTGGGTCCTCCCACCAGACCTAATCAGCCAATCAGAGACAGAGAAAGAGCGAGAGACAGACAGAGAGAGAGAGAAATGGGGAGAAAGACAGAAAAACACTTTCTACGTGCATATCGTCGCTGTCCTATGAAAAACACTTATCTCCATTTTTGTCGATTTTTAGTTTACTACATAATTTGAATAGATAAACTGTCCCTAACACTGTGCTAAAATTTCTTGATGAACGGACCAATAGAAACTCTTCAAAATGACCTGAAACAAACTCTTTTTACATTGACTTCCATTAAAACTTTACAAGTTGTTTTTCTCTCTCCTGTAAAGTTGCTGTTTTGGAGATAAGTGTTTTTCATTGGACAGCGATGATATGCACGTAACATCCTGGCCCAACTATTCCTCTCGCTTGTCCTGGCCCAACTATTCCTCTTGCTCGTCCTGGCCCAACTATTCCTCTCGCTCGTCCTGGCCCAACTATTCCTCTCGCTCGTCCTGGCACAACTATTCCTCTCGCTTGTCTTGGCCCAACTATTCCTCTCCCTTGTCCTGTCCCAACTATTCCTCTTCCTTGTCCTGGCCCAACTATTTCTCTCGCTTGTCCTGGCACAATTATTCCTCTCGCTTGTCCTGGCCCAACTATTCCTCTCGCTTGTTCTGGCCCAACTATTCCTCTCGCTCGTCCTGGCCCAACTATTCCTCTCGCTCGTCCTGGCACAACTATTCCTCTCGCTTGTCTTGGCCCAACTATTCCTCTCCCTTGTCCTGTCCCAACTATTCCTCTTCCTTGTCCTGGCCCAACTATTTCTCTCGCTTGTCCTGGCACAATTATTCCTCTCGCTTGTCCTGGCCCAACTATTCCTCTCGCTTGTTCTGGCCCAACTATTCCTCTCGCTTGTTCTGGCCCAACTATTCCTCTCGCTTGTCCTGGCCCAACTATTCCTCTCGCTCGTCCTGGCACAACTATTCCTCTCGCTTGTCTTGGCCCAACTATTCCTCTCCCTTGTCCTGTCCCAACTATTCCTCTTCCTTGTCCTGGCCCAACTATTTCTCTCGCTTGTCCTGGCACAATTATTCCTCTCGCTTGTCCTGGCCCAACTATTCCTCTCGCTTGTTCTGGCCCAACTATTCCTCTCGCTCGTCCTGGCCCAACTATTCCTCTCGCTCGTCCTGGCACAACTATTCCTCTCGCTTGTCTTGGCCCAACTATTCCTCTCCCTTGTCCTGTCCCAACTATTCCTCTTCCTTGTCCTGGCCCAACTATTTCTCTCGCTTGTCCTGGCACAATTATTCCTCTCGCTTGTCCTGGCCCAACTATTCCTCTCGCTTGTTCTGGCCCAACTATTCCTCTCGCTTGTTCTGGCCCAACTATTCCTCTCGCTTGTCCTGGCCCAACTATTCCTCTCCCTTGTCCTGGCCCAACTATTCCTCTCCCTTGTCCTGGCCCAATTATTTCTCTTGCTTGTCCTGGCCCAACTATTCCTCTCCCTTGTCCTGGCCAAACTATTCCTCTCCCTTGTCCTGGCCAAACTATTCCTCTCGCTTGTCATGGCCCAACTATTCCTCTATATCATCCTGGCCCAACAATTTCTCTCCCGTGTGCTGGCCCAACTATTCCTCTCTACTACCCTGGCCCAACTATTCCTCTCCCTTGTCCTGGCCCAACTATTCCTCTCAATTGTCCTGGCCCAATTATTCCTCTCGCTTGTCCTGGCCCAATTATTCCTCTTGCTTTTCCTGGCCCAACTATTCCTCTTGCTTGTCCTGGCCAAACTATTCCTCTCCCTTGTCCTGGCCCAACTATTCCTCTCCCTTGTCCTGGCCCAATTATTTCTCTTGCTTGTCCTGGCCCAACTATTCCTCTCCCTTGTCCTGGCCCAACTATTCCTCTCGTTACTTTGAAAAAGTAATTAGTTATAGTTACTAGGTACTTCTCCAAAAAAGTAACTGAGTTATTAACTACTATTTTATTAACTACTAGTTACTCCACTATAAAAGTAACTATTGCGTTACTATTCCGTTACACCCCCCCCCCTCCCGTCGTGACATTTTTATTTATTCAAATCAAGCAAGAGGTGTGGTCATTCGTAAGTTTAAGCTTTTTAATCAACCTCACTGTGATCTATAGTTCTATAAATCTTTTTCAGCTTCTCCTCCGTGGTTGAAAGGCAGCTGTGTTTGTGAGGCTTGTATCACACACAGCGTAACTTTTTGTCGGAGGGTGGGGCTGCGCTCATAGGCTCTCTCTATTGAAATAAATAGGATGTGTTGTGCTGGTGGACGGGGAAAGGGTGCGTCTTTCTTGCGGGCCGAACTAACATTAAAATTTGATTTCAAGTCGCGGGCCACGAGTTTGAGATTCCTGATTTAAAGTGCTCACTACAAACAACTGTCTTCCTCTGAGGATGAGCCGGTGTGGGAAATGGTAACGGCGTTATAGTTACAGTCAGAGTAATAAGTTAGATTACTCGTTACTGAAAAAAGTAACGCCGTTACTCCCATCACTGGTCACTGAATACACATAGCCAGTGAACAATGCTTCGGACACTCAATATATGTACAATGAAGTAGCAGCATACCTACAATCCCCTCTGTAAAATGGACAAACTGTATAGTCCAAGTCCTCTCAGCCACCTGCAAGTCCATGGATGTGGCTTCTTTTAACATGAAATTTCAGAGCACAACAGGGCACAGGGCAAAGCTGTGCACTTTCTCAACGTTTTGTTCTGCTGAACCAAGCACTTACACAGAGAAAGCTCCCCCTACGGGTTGCGTTTGACGTGCTGTGTAAGTTTCTATGTCGCAGCATGTCAGTCAGACCATATGTGTGTGCATATGAATTACAGGCATTGTTTGTACACGACAAGCGATTAAACAGCAGTGTGAGCTCTCCACAACGCACATAATTATTTTATTTTTTTTAAATCGCACAGTGTCCGCCTGGCTTTAGTTGTTTCATCCAAGACACTCAGCTCAGAGCACCACTTTAAATGCACAATTCACGCTGATGTTGGGTAGCTGCAAATACTTTGTTGTCCTACAATTACTGGATTAACCTACACACTTATCTTTTCTGAAAACAGTTTATATGGGTCAGTAAAGCACTTTTCATGCTATTCTTCTCTTTTGGATGAATTATTCAGCTCCCCTGTCCTGGCCCAACTATTCTTCTTCCTTGTTCTGACCCAGATGAACCTCTCCCTTGCCCTGGCCCAATTATTCATCTACCTTGTCCTGGCTCAGCTATTCCTTTCATTTATCTTGGCCCAACTATTCCTCTCCATTGCCCTGGACTAATTATTCATCTCCCTTGTCCTGGCCTAACTAAACCTTTCCCTTGTCCTGGCCCAAATATTCTTCTCCCATGTCCTGGACTAATTATTTAGCTCCCTTGTCCTGGCCCAAATATTCTTCTCCCATGTCTTGGACTAATTATTTAGCTCCCTTGTCCTGTCCCAACTAACCCTTGTTCTGACCCAAATAAACCTCTCCCTTGCACTGATGCAATTATTCATCTTCCTTGTCCTGGCTCCACTGTTCTTTTAATTTATCCTGGCCTAAGTATTCCTCTCCCTTGTCCTGACTCAAATTTTCTTCTCCCTTATCCTGGCTCAACTATTCTTGTCTGTTGTCCTGGTCCAACTATTCTTCTCCCTTGTACTGACCAAAATATTATTCTCCCGTATCCTGGCTCAGCTATTCTTCTCTGTTGTCCTGGTCCAACTATTCTTCTCCCTTGTACTGACCAAATTATTATTCTCCCGTATCCTGGCTCAGCTATTCTTCTCTGTTGTCCTGGTCCAACTATTCTTCTCCCTTGTCCTGGCCCAACTATTCTTCTCCCTTGTCCTGGCCCAACTATTCTTCTCCCTTGTCCTGGCCCAACTATTCTTCTCCCTTGTCCTGGCCCAACTATTCTTCTCCTTTATCCTGGCCCAACTATTCTTTCCCTTATCCTGGCTCAACTATTCTCCTCTGTTGCCCTGGACTAATTATTCAGCTCTCTTGTCCTGGCCCAACTATTCTTCTCCTTTGGACTAATTATTCAGCTCCCCTGTCCTGGCCCAACTATTCCTCTACCTTGTTCTGGCCCAAATAAACCTCTCCCTTGTCCTGGACTTACTACTCCTCTCACTTGTCCTGGACAACTTATTCATCTCCCTTCTTCTGACCCAATTAATCTTCTCTGTTATCCTCTGTTGTAACTCTCTCTTCCTCTTCAAAGTAAACATTGTTCTGGACTAACTATTTGTAGTGGATTAAACAGAGGATTCCTGCATCGCTTGGACACACACACACACACACACATACACACACACACATACTACCCCCACTTTATGGTCTATAAGGAACTTCAACCCCCAGAACACTCTAAAAGCCTTGGAGTTATCTTTTTCAAACAGCCTTAAATTTCAAAATGACATTTCCTGACTATTTCTTCACTCAGCCTCGCTCGAGAACCCTAAATGCAAGTCAGGGTAAACATTTTTAAATTCTTTTTTGACATTCCTTCAGACGCTGTCAGTCGTAAATCTGGATTTAGGACCGTTAATGTTTAAACATCTGGAACTGTGCACAATTGTGGTTTGGCCAACAGCACAATCACCAGGACAAGGACGGGACTACGGGACTTGAGAGAGGGTTCAAAACTTAATGAATGCCTTGGAAATTGTAAATTCACCAAATATATTATACCAATTTAGGGGTTTGTGCTTTCTGCAACCACTTAGAAATAAGATTCATGAAGTTAAAATGAATGCTCTTAGCTTGGAAATTACATTCCCAACACCAACTTCACCAACTTCCCCCACGGTCGTAAATTCCGACGACAGCCGCTTATCTGAACGCTCAGCAGAGAAGAGGAATTTCTCACTGAGAAGATTTTGCTTAAAATACATCTATATTGACTATATAAAAAAGGTGTTTTATAGAATGTTTACTAAATAATGGTATATGTGTCTGGTATATGGTATATGTGTCTGGATGTGTCCTGATCTAAATTTTCCTACACATTCAAGTCTGAATCAACAAGGTTTAACTAGCATTTGATAATTTAGCTTTATTTGGTTATCAGTGGTTTAACCATGTATTTTCTTTTAAGTGATTTAATTGGGTTTAAATAATATCATGACTCTTGATCTCTTTCTGACAGAGTACCATCCATCATTGTATTTCTAAGATTATCTTGAGTATTACAAAACTGTTTGTGGGCAATATATATATATTACATTTATTGTGATTCAATTGTTAGATTGTGTTTCCTGAATTTATCATCACAAACTGATATGCTGAAAAATGTATTTTGATCCACTGTTTAATTGAGTTTTCTTTTGGTTTGATCTATTAGAAAAATTCTGAAGCATGCTGACCATGTGAGCGAGGGGGGGTTTTATGGCCCTTTGTGAATCCCCACCAAAGTTTGAAATTGCTCCTAGACCAATCAAAACACAGACATTTGGGCCACAGGGCCAATCATAGCTCAGGGGCCAAACAGGCCACAGAGACTAATAGTAAACTGGGCAGACACAGTTCAGTTGCCAGTTGAGTTTTAGAGTTTAGTTCAGAGCAGTTGGAGGAGTTTGCAGTGCAGTTCAGTTTTGGAGTTGAGGAGAGGAGAAGAAGATGTAGTTGAGATGGAAAGGCAGATGGAGTTGGAGTTAGAGAAGTAGAGGCGAGAGGTTAGGGAGCCCAGAGATGGAGAAAGGATAGACTGTTAGTTTAGTCATCTTAAGTTAGTTTTCTTAGACTAGTGCATTTAATCTTCAAGTATATTAATATTAGCTATCCTAGTTAAAATATCTAAGGTTATTTTACAATCTACGAAGCCAAGCATTATTCCATCTAAGTTTAGCTAAAGTACAGCTGAAAAAGAGATCCGCCAGATCCAACCCAGAAACCTGCGGTCCGGAGGCCACCAGCAAGCCACCTGAGAGCGAAGGGATTTACCCTTTGGGTTCTAATGGGGCTCCGTGCTGACACAGGAAGTCCACCCACCCTGCAGGCAGGCTCACGTGATCCTTTTTCGGGGTGAAGCATCAGACGACCAACCCAGGCGGACGTCACCAAGGCCCACTTCAACAACTCAGAGTAAGGCAGAGCTGGGTTTAATCTTTCGGCAGATGGTGTTCTGTTGGTCATGGTCTGGGTCGGGTCTTTAATAGAGCGTCTTTAGTATAGATGACTCATTTTGAGTGTCTTGGGTGGAAATAAGAATTGGTTTCGTAGACTTAAAATGCCTTAGACCCTTATTTAGAAATATTCACTTTATAGTTCTATTAATCTTTATTCCTTTCATATCAGCATTATAACGTGTTTGTTCTTTTATTTCTCATTTATTATTCTACACTATGATTTGATATCTAATGGCTACATTTATGACTTTTTAATGAATTATTTACTCATATCTGTGTGATTTAATAAATACTTTTATTTTACAAAACCTGTAATTTCAGTGTGTTTTTCTGGATAACTTGGTTATGAAAATTTCTGTCACCTGTAGAAACCACACCCTGAGATGTCTTGTGTTATTAATTAATTTGATTAATTAATTTATTAATTAATCTAATTAAATTAATTTAATAACTGGCGCCCAATTAAAAATATTTCAACATCTCAATTAGCACCAGGTATTAAACCACTGAGCCCGCTACATAATTGGCTCGCCAACGTGGGGCAGGATTATATTCTTATTGGTTCTCCGCCGCGAGACCAGAATATATACACATTTCATAACCAGTTCCAGAAAATAGCGCTGTAAGTTGCAGAATAAAGTGTATTTTGTTGTTATTATTAAATGCGTTAGCTGCTGGCTAGCTGGCCTAGCTGGAGTTAACTGCATAAACCCAGCGTGTTAGAAACACACGCACATGTTCTACACGTGTTTTTGTTTACAATTCAGGACTGGCCAGTCCCCTGTGTGTGTGTGTGGTATGCGAGCGCTCTTGAAAACATTACGCTTATTTGTAAAATAAGCTTGGTTGACACACCGCCGTGTGTGGGTAACCTTAAACCCGGGTGTATATACGTGCATATACGTGTGTACTTACATAAAGTTCGAACTGTTTCCGGTAAAATAGACATATTTTGCCAGTGTTGATCTAAGGCCTTCGCGCAGCCCTGAGTCGCGGATCTCCGGCTCATCGACTCCGCGCTCCAGTTAAAACTGCCGGTTTTTGCGCGAAATCCGTAAAATCCTGCAGTACTGGACACTTCCACGTGCGTAAAAGAGTAGCTAACTTTTACGTAACACCACCCTGAGTGGCAGGAAGTTTATTGTGTGCGTGATTAAACTAACCACGCCAGGATGTAAATCCTCTTTGCTCATCTTGTGAAGTGTGTTGCTGCTGTGTTAAACTTTCGGACAGCCGTGTCCTTCTCCTCTGCTATTCACAGTCGACTGAGTCAGTCAAATCTGCTGACCAGGTCCCAGACCCAAGGGGCGGTCCTTAACGTGGCATCATCGGTGGGCGTGACCACGCCCACCAGTCGGCCTCTGCCACCATCTGGTGGACAGCCTGACTATTTACACTCAAACTCAAAGGGTGTTTTACTACCCCTCACCACTAGGGGGGGGTACACTGCCACATCGCCATCTGGTGTTTGATTTGGGTAACTGCATACAGTGCAGAAAGGTGCATCTCATTTGTTTGACCACCAGAGGGAGCCACTTAGCCACATAGCTGTGTCGCCACCTGGTGTTGTACTTGTGTAATTGCTATCATCCTGTAGAGTGCATTTAGAGTTTCTGTCGCCAGAGGGTGCCAATTTCAAACAAACTTTTCGTTAAGTTAATAAAGGGAATTTGCATTGTGGTTGGGTTAAATGGTTTCTAAATAAGTGAACAAATAACTGCATTCATTTAATTGGTTTATATTAAATAGTTAAATTTAAGTTTCAGGTCTGCTCTCTCAAACATTACTCTTTATGTTACATTGAACCAAGCTAAATAGCTATCTCCATTGAGTAACTAATCACAACATAAATAATTAACTGGTCATTTTAATCAATTTGATTAAGTAAAGTTAATTAAATTTTTGTTAATTAATTATTTTCAATTTAATTCAACCATCTTCAAATAAATTAAGATTAATTCCTGATCGATTAAGATCAATTATTAATAACTAATTGAAATTAATTAATTAATTAACCATTTATAAAAAAAAAAAAAAAAAAAAAAAAAACTTATCCAGTTATCAGTTACTCAACCATATACCCAGCACACCTGTGCTTAATACATAGTTAAATTCTCCCATCCTGTACATAGTTAATAACTATACTCATATTTAGACATATTGTGTATAGTGCCCTACAGTTATTAAACTGTTCACTAGCACCACTGACAACAAATCTAACTATTCTTTTAAATTAATCTACTAATTGTAACCTTAGGTCACCCACTTTTAACAGATTTTCTTCTTAGCAAAGGCAAAATGCTAATTGACTCGAACATAAAATAAACTTGTTTGTCATCAAAATTGTTTGAGTCCACGTGCCTTACGTAAATCAAAATGTGTGCCACCGAAAAAGCTCTTTTAGAGCTTACAGCTGGTTTACCCCCAGGACTTACCATCCCAGTCCAACAAATGGACAGTGGGGGTCTCCATGCACTAATTGCCAAAAGCCTCAATGAGTGTGTATCTAAAATCCTTGAGGGCAAGCAACAAGTGGATCCGATTTCCCTAATACTGTGGAAACAACTGCTGTTGTCACAGGATCAACTTGCTGCTTCCTCCAAAACCATTCAAAATCTCCAAACAGAGATTGTGACTTTAAATGATAGAGTTACAGACCTAGAGAACAAAACTGTACAGTCTGAAATGAACCAAAGAGACCTCAAAACCGAAGTGCAGCTGCTTCAAAAGGAAGCCAACATAGCTACCCAACTTGCAGCTCAGTCACAGGAAAAACTAAAACATGCTATTGCAAAACAGGTTGAGCTACAAACTGAATTAGCACATGCTAACAATGCAGTCAAATTAACTCGAGACCAAACAGAGTTAACATTTGAGCTGATGATGGAGGGAGACTCCCCCATCAATCCAGCTGGTAAATCAGGAACCCATGGGGTTCCTGATCTTAAGCAACAACCATCCACAAATACATTCCCTCTAGTCTCCCTTAAAGGTGCTGAAGCGCCAGTAGAACCAAGGTTCACTCAGCGTTCCCAGCCACATGGGACCTCTGTGCAACCTCAAGCACCCTCTGATAGAGATTTGGACAAAATTGCGCGTAACATCCCACGCTTTGAACCAGAACCGGACGGTTCTAATGATGTCCACCAGTATCTTTGCGACATTGACTTCTTCTTACGCCGTTTCCCCAAGGCCACGGTAGATGATAAAATCTACCTCATTAAGGTGTCCTCTAGTCGGGAAGTTGGACGTTTCATTGAGCGCCAACCACCCCAGGTTAAGAGAGACTATCCTGCTCTTTGCAAGGCTTTGGAGAATGAGTTCTCCAACCACCTTGCTCAAACCGGCCTTGCTGCAGCTCTTGCAATAAAGCAGAGTCGCCAGGAAACACCCCTACAGTACTATCACCGCCTCAGGCACGCTTATTTCGGCTATAGAAATGAGCCTGGAATGGAGGAAGAGGAAGTTTTCAAAACATTGTTCGTGAGAAACCTCCATCCCTCCACCAGTCACTCTTTTGGAGTCGCAGCCTGCCCCCGTACGCTAACAAGCCGGCAGCTGCGTGATTTGGCTCTCAGAGGATTTGCTAAGTTCCAACAAAACATTAATAAAAAATCAGAGTCAAATGACGTCCTGATAATTAATGAGCAGTCCTCCCACGTCAAGCAAAAAGGGGCACACAAGGCTCCAGTGCCACCTAAGACCCAGTTAAACCACAAAAACCAGAGAGTGTTCCACTCTTGGCGTCGCTCGTCCCTACATTGGGCCAAGCAAAGTGACCAAAAGCCCTCCTATCGAAGGAAAGGTAGGATAAAACGCAGTTGGAATGGCAAACACTCACAGCACCATGCTCGAGCACAGAGCTCCAGCAAACTTCAATCTCCGCTCAGGAGAAAGAGCCCAAAGCACCACAAACGTTGGTGTCCACCTAAAGGGCACAAGGATGAGACATATCCAACTAACCTGAGCACTAAAGACGGCAGTCTGCTCAGACAATTTCGTAACGAAATACGCAAGCAGGACAATGCTGAATCTGAATTCTCGCCAATTGTCCATGCTCCAGATCAACCTGCTTGGGGGGGTGCGAAATCCATCCACTCCAATGCAGCCTTGGTTGTACAGCCAGACGCTGAAGACAACCACACTGAGGAAGCTCCTTCCCTCAGCCTGGAGGATCCACCACCTAAACAATTCTTGGGTTTCTTAACCAAGAAAGGTTCAACACCAAAATTCTACCTAGCCACCTGGCTGGAAGATGTGTTCGGGTATGAAGCTCTTTTGGACACGGGGTCAGACATTTCTTTGATGTCAAATTCACTTTTTGACCAGGTGAGGGCGACAGCCCGCCGAAACAACAAAGAGATACCTCTGAAAAAGTGTGCTCTTCACCTTCAACCATATTCGCACATTGGTATCACTCTGCATTCTGCAGCCCTGGTGCACATTGCCATCGGTCCAATGAGCCTCACCCATCCAATTCACATTTCTCCATTGGAGAACGTCCCATTGCTCTTTGGCAAAGACCTCCTTGACCGGTTCAAACCATTGATTGACTTTCAGCATCGTAGAATCTGGGCACAGGTTTGCGAACCCCTGCCCTGTCCTAAGGCACAGGATAGAGTTCAATGCTATCATGTTGCTAGCAACATTGAGCCACACAAGCTCATTGAACCTTCAAATTCCACTGGAATCAATGAGAAGCTCACTGTCAGGGTTCTGAAACCACCATCCTCAGAATCCCCTACCATGATTCTAAAACAAAACACCTGTTCATGGGCATTGACTCCCTCTACGGCTGTAGATGAGTACAACCCAAAAGCTGGAAAGTCATTCACTTTTAACACAACGGTCAACGGTGAAATCTTTGTTCCATGGGCTGACAAGTCAGCTGTTCACAGACCACCTGCAGGTTCCTTGCCACGGACTAACTGTGATCCTCTGTTCGTGCACCAAAAGGATTGTTCTCTTCTTGTTCCTGCACCAGTGGTTCCAGACAAACACAGTCCCTTGGATTCTTATGAATGTAAAAACATTCCCACCATCTACACAGATGGATGTGCTTTTCGGAATGCTCAAATCAAATGGAAAGTTAACATGACAATTGGTGCATGTGACAACACTTCTTTCAGAACACTGGCATTCCACCTTGATCCACTTGCCACTTACTGTGCGTCTTTCAGGATGCTCAAGGGCCTGTTTGTTTATGCCCCAGATACACACGCTTCATCTTCATTCGTGGTGCCTCAGCGCCATGGGGGGGAGAGCCTAGCCCAGGCCCTCGATCACCCATGGGTGGACCACAAAATGATGGGGGAAACACACCGAGCATTCCCACAATTGACATATCTGCCACTTGTTGGAAAAAGGCTAGTGTGTTTTCAGCCCCAATCTTCAGAAGATCTGTGTGGTATATGGCCAATTCCACAAATGGATTGGGTCGAAAGACTCATGAAATTTGTCCGAAGGAACAAACATCTCATCACTGTGGCAGGTGCATTTGCCAGATGGGGGGGACGTCCCCCAGACCCTATTGGAATGGCTCAGGCCACAACTTTTTCGCTGAACCACACTTTCTCAGGTGTTGGTATATCTCACCGTTCTAGGGGTGAACTGCGGAAACACCCAAAACTGGGAAAAAGCACGCTTGGCTACCAACCATTGTGCTACACTGCTGAAAAGCTACTGGTGAGGTCCCAGCACAGCACTGGCAAAACAATTCGCGAGCTCAGGTCTCATTGGTTTGGTCCTCATGCAGAGGCAGACAAACTGCCTCGAATCTGGAACCAAATCCCGCATCGTCAGTGTTTTATTAAACCGATTCTCAAACAAGTTCACTGTAACCCAATTAAACTATGCAAAAGCCCCATGGGACAAGTCGGGACCAATAATGCCCTAGGTTAAATCATAATACGGGGCTAAATACCTAGACACACTGAGTGTTCATTGTCCACCATATTCTGACCTGACGCAATTGTTAAATTGAGAACGTACCACACATTCACTGTCTGGAACTCACCTATCCAAGTAGCATAACTCACAACAAATTGGATATGTTGTTAAACCTAGTGTTTGAATCACCATTTCAAACCATTAGCATAGCAGTATAATAAATACATGGAGAGGGGGGGTGCCAAATTTTTTTTTCTCTTTCTCCTCTCTTCAGGTGCCCAAACATATTTGGTTTCCCTTCTGACTACGTTTGCTCCGCTATATTGTTCTCAATTGTTGACTAAGTAGTGGCTAATTATTGAAGCATACCTTATGGGTAGGTTGTCTTGATAAAGTTATAAAGGAACAAATAGCTAGCAAACTATTTGTGACCCTTTCATATGCTTGTTGCCACACTATCACATTAAATTAACTATTCTATTCAGAACCAAAAGCCAATAGCTACAACAAAAAAAAAAACTGATCATCAGAGAAATTGTATATCCATTAGACCAAAAACTCTGTCAGCGACCTTGTAGTAGATTGTCTTAAGAAAGCATGACCAACAGGACACCAATTGCATGAAAGATGTACCCTAACATGCTCTGTCTACAGAAATCCACGTTGACATCGACCGATGACCCAACGTCCAGTGGCCCATCGATCGATGGGGGGGGAATGTAGTGGATTAAACAGAGGATTCCTGCATCGCTTGGACACACACACACACACACACATACACACACACACATACTACCCCCACTTTATGGTCTATAAGGAACTTCAACCCCCAGAACACTCTAAAAGCCTTGGAGTTATCTTTTTCAAACAGCCTTAAATTTCAAAATGACATTTCCTGACTATTTCTTCACTCAGCCTCGCTCGAGAACCCTAAATGCAAGTCAGGGTAAACATTTTTAAATTCTTTTTTGACATTCCTTCAGACGCTGTCAGTCGTAAATCTGGATTTAGGACCGTTAATGTTTAAACATCTGGAACTGTGCACAATTGTGGTTTGGCCAACAGCACAATCACCAGGACAAGGACGGGACTACGGGACTTGAGAGAGGGTTCAAAACTTAATGAATGCCTTGGAAATTGTAAATTCACCAAATATATTATACCAATTTAGGGGTTTGTGCTTTCTGCAACCACTTAGAAATAAGATTCATGAAGTTAAAATGAATGCTCTTAGCTTGGAAATTACATTCCCAACACCAACTTCACCAACTTCCCCCACGGTCGTAAATTCCGACGACAGCCGCTTATCTGAACGCTCAGCAGAGAAGAGGAATTTCTCACTGAGAAGATTTTGCTTAAAATACATCTATATTGACTATATAAAAAAGGTGTTTTATAGAATGTTTACTAAATAATGGTATATGTGTCTGGTATATGGTATATGTGTCTGGATGTGTCCTGATCTAAATTTTCCTACACATTCAAGTCTGAATCAACAAGGTTTAACTAGCATTTGATAATTTAGCTTTATTTGGTTATCAGTGGTTTAACCATGTATTTTCTTTTAAGTGATTTAATTGGGTTTAAATAATATCATGACTCTTGATCTCTTTCTGACAGAGTACCATCCATCATTGTATTTCTAAGATTATCTTGAGTATTACAAAACTGTTTGTGGGCAATATATATATATTACATTTATTGTGATTCAATTGTTAGATTGTGTTTCCTGAATTTATCATCACAAACTGATATGCTGAAAAATGTATTTTGATCCACTGTTTAATTGAGTTTTCTTTTGGTTTGATCTATTAGAAAAATTCTGAAGCATGCTGACCATGTGAGCGAGGGGGGGTTTTATGGCCCTTTGTGAATCCCCACCAAAGTTTGAAATTGCTCCTAGACCAATCAAAACACAGACATTTGGGCCACAGGGCCAATCATAGCTCAGGGGCCAAACAGGCCACAGAGACTAATAGTAAACTGGGCAGACACAGTTCAGTTGCCAGTTGAGTTTTAGAGTTTAGTTCAGAGCAGTTGGAGGAGTTTGCAGTGCAGTTCAGTTTTGGAGTTGAGGAGAGGAGAAGAAGATGTAGTTGAGATGGAAAGGCAGATGGAGTTGGAGTTAGAGAAGTAGAGGCGAGAGGTTAGGGAGCCCAGAGATGGAGAAAGGATAGACTGTTAGTTTAGTCATCTTAAGTTAGTTTTCTTAGACTAGTGCATTTAATCTTCAAGTATATTAATATTAGCTATCCTAGTTAAAATATCTAAGGTTATTTTACAATCTACGAAGCCAAGCATTATTCCATCTAAGTTTAGCTAAAGTACAGCTGAAAAAGAGATCCGCCAGATCCAACCCAGAAACCTGCGGTCCGGAGGCCACCAGCAAGCCACCTGAGAGCGAAGGGATTTACCCTTTGGGTTCTAATGGGGCTCCGTGCTGACACAGGAAGTCCACCCACCCTGCAGGCAGGCTCACGTGATCCTTTTTCGGGGTGAAGCATCAGACGACCAACCCAGGCGGACGTCACCAAGGCCCACTTCAACAACTCAGAGTAAGGCAGAGCTGGGTTTAATCTTTCGGCAGATGGTGTTCTGTTGGTCATGGTCTGGGTCGGGTCTTTAATAGAGCGTCTTTAGTATAGATGACTCATTTTGAGTGTCTTGGGTGGAAATAAGAATTGGTTTCGTAGACTTAAAATGCCTTAGACCCTTATTTAGAAATATTCACTTTATAGTTCTATTAATCTTTATTCCTTTCATATCAGCATTATAACGTGTTTGTTCTTTTATTTCTCATTTATTATTCTACACTATGATTTGATATCTAATGGCTACATTTATGACTTTTTAATGAATTATTTACTCATATCTGTGTGATTTAATAAATACTTTTATTTTACAAAACCTGTAATTTCAGTGTGTTTTTCTGGATAACTTGGTTATGAAAATTTCTGTCACCTGTAGAAACCACACCCTGAGATGTCTTGTGTTATTAATTAATTTGATTAATTAATTTATTAATTAATCTAATTAAATTAATTTAATAACTGGCGCCCAATTAAAAATATTTCAACATCTCAATTAGCACCAGGTATTAAACCACTGAGCCCGCTACATATTCATCTCCCTTTCTCCCTTATCCAGACATATTTTCTTTCTCATCTCTCTGTCTGGTCCTTCACTGCTAGTTACACTGGCCACACTCAGCCCAAACACTCCACTTTTTATGTGTTTTTCACTAACTGCACCTGACTAAGTTTCATGTTAAGACCAGAACCAGCTGTGGCTGGCTTATCCTTAGCCTTTTATTTATTATTAATAATTGGTACATTAAAAATTGTATATCAGCTTTAATAGCTGTACTTGTTTTATACTGTATATAAAATTTGGAACATGATGTATTTATTTTGGCATGCTGTAGGAAAGCAATTGTAAATAATATATGAAATGTCCACAATTCTGTTAGCGGGAAAAATTTAAGCGTATTAAAACATGTTAATTAAAGCAGTGTAATACTGTAAGCCCTCCGACTCCACCCTCTCCTGCCCAACAGTGCTCGGCATCACTGGAATTTTTATCACAGGTCTCAACCTGCACACCTGAATGCCATTAACTTGCTATATAAAGTATACGCTTTGCGAAGTCTTTGAATTTCTTTAAATTTTCTTCGGAGAATTCTTTTCTTAGCATTTATTTTGATATTTTGACCCTTTGCATTGTTTTGACCTTGTGTATGTCTCAGCCTGTGATTACCCTGTTTGCCTGTGTATCAACTCTTGCCTGCTTACTGGATTGTGTTTTTAGATTAGAGATGTGTCTGTGCCTGTTTCCATTCTCCTTGTATTAATAATTTAGTCCACAACAGATGTTGTTTTAAGTGTATTTAGAGTTTTGTAAATGTGACTACAGATCAGACAAAAAAAAACTGTAACGTAGACAACACTAATGATGAGGCACTAATGATTTTATGAAGTGTGGTGGTGTGAGGTTTGGCACTATGTTTTCAGTGAAACCCGCATAAGTGATGAGTTGATTACATCAATGAGTTGCCCCAGCCAAAACATTATCATACATTATACAATATACTATAATGAATACACTTGAGCATGTAAAAAAAAAAAAAAACAATATGCTGTTATTGTAAAAAGTTATAAATGGTTCTGTGTTTGTATCACACAGGTTTTTCGAGTATGCATATCGGGATGTTATTTCTCTGCACACTGGCTTTTGCAATTCCAGTCTTTCTAAGCTACCACACCTATACATTTTTAAAAAGCGAAGGTAAGTCAATTCTTCATTTGATCCTTAAAAGAGACTTTTGGTGTAGTAAAACATGATAAAGAGTACTAACCTTTGTATAATAGCACACCTCCATCCTCCCACAGCTTTGAGATCCAGTAATTTTGTGCTTTTTGCCCAGCACTCTGTACAACTGTAACACTTTTTTTTTTTTTCAAAGAAAATTTTTTCTACAGATTTAATCTGTCAGGTGGCTTTACATGGCGTCTTGTCCTACCATTTAATGAGCTTGCCACATTGGACTGAGCATGCACAGAAGATTCATTTTCAGACACATTGTGAGAACCAAGTTTATCAGTTTCTGATCTTGGTCCTTTGTGATGATCTGGTGAGCGAACATAAGTACAGTGTCCGACAACTCACACACATCAGTAGAGATTTCTGTACTGATTAACTGATTTACATGCATCTTGTAGACTTTTCCCATACACCTTTACCAAGTGGGTAACAGGACCCAGCACTTTCACTATGCTGCCTGTTAGCCACTTAACACGCTCCCTCCCCTGTGGTTTCGAACCAATACCTGTTGGCTGGGCAGAAAGTGCCTATCATGTTTTAAACTACCAGTATGTTTTTTTCTGCAATGCATCTTGTTTCTGTTGTATACCCTCAGTAAAACTAGGTTTAATGAGAGACAATCTGGTTCTGAATTCATGTCTGAGAAATACATTTGCTGGAGTTTTTCTTGTAGTACAATGGGGTGTACTCCTATAACAAAAAAGGAAATTGTGAATGCAGTGTTGCAGACTCATCCTACCCCTTTTGTTCCCTTCTTCAGTGCTTACATTTTTCACTAAACATTCTGCAGCTCCATGTGAAGCAGGATGATAAGCAAAACTCTTGATATGTTTTACCCCATTATTGTGCAAAAATGTTTGAAATTCCTTTGATGTAAATTAGGGTCCATTATCCGAAACCACTTCGTCAGGAAGACCCCAAGTAGCAAAGTACCCTCTTAGCACCTCTGTGGTCTTATCTGCAGTAGTACTAGACATTATTGCAATTTCAGACCAGCAAGAGTAACTGTCAGTAACCACCAGAAAATGATGCTTTCCTTTTTGTGCAAAATCAAAATGGATCCTGTTCCACGGCCTGTTAGGCCAGTTCCAATGGTGAACAGGAGCCTTAGCTGGCTAAGTTCTGCCTAGCTGACATGTCTGACAGCTACTGACGCAAGCCTCTATGTCCACATCCAGATGTGGCCACCAAAAATGGATACGTGCTAAAGCTTTAATCTTGATAATTCCTGGATGCTTTGCATGTAATTCTCTCGTCATTTGTGATCGTAACACTTCAGGTACAATTACCCGCAACCCCCACAGTACACAGTCATCTTCCACTGTCAGTTCAGTGTTCCTCAGAAAATATGGTTTAAGCTCTTCCTCAGTAACCTGCTTTGGCCAACCATTTAAGGTAAAATATTTTTTGCAACACTGAATCAAGCCTGGTGTTTCTAGCGATCTCTGCTGAGGATATGGGCACCATGTCCAAAAAAGATACCCTAAAAATTGGATTACATTCAGGGCCTTCAACATTTAGGGGTAACCAAGATAATGCGTCTGCATTACCATGTTGCAGGGAAGGCTTGTACTGTATGTCATACTGATACGCAGCTAGAATTAAAGCCCATCGTTGCAGTCTAGCGGCAGCTAAAGTAGGCACCCCAGTTTTAGGTTCTAAAATTTTCACCAAGGGTTTGTGGTCCGTGACCAACCTGAACTTGCGCCCATACAAGTAATCATTGAATTTGGTTACTCCAAAAATGATACTGAGCGCCTCTTTTTCAATTTGTGAATAATTGACCTCAGTCTTAGTCAAAGTTTGAGATGCGTACGCTATTGGCTTTTCAAGCCAACCTGGTAACTGATGCGAAATAACTGCCCCTATCCCATAAGGGGAAGCATCACAGGCTAAGATTACTGGCAGTCTGGGGTCATAGTGAGTCAATACTGGTTCAGACATGAGTTTTGCCTTAGTTCTCTCAAACTCTGACTGACACGCGTCTGACCAGCTCCATTCTTTGTCTCTGTGCAATAGTTCAGTAAGTGGCTTAATCTCAGTTGACAGGTTTGGTATAAATTTACCATAATAATTGAGCATGGCTAGAAAAGACCTTAACTCTGACACATTTTTTGGCACGGTGCATTTTTGATTGCCTCCAATTTCTCCTTCATAGGATACAACCCTGTGACACTGTCCTGGAAAAATTTGCATTTCTCCTTATTTACTCGTAACCCGCATTCTTCCAACCTCGACAATATCTTTTTCAGGTTGCTTAAATGCTCCTGCGTTTTTTTTTTCAGTAATCAATGTATCATCTAGATAACATACAACGCCATTTAGACCCTGCAGGATTTGATCCATAGTGCTCTGAAAAATTGCTGGCGCACTAGCAACACTGTATAGTAGCCTGTTGCACATATTTAATCCACGTTGTGTGTAAATAGCAAGGAAAGGCTTGCTTTTTTCATCCAGTTGCAACTGCATATACGCTTGCGCCAGATCTAACTTAGTGAACTGCTTTCCTCCTGCCAATGTAGAAAACAAATCTTGTGTTTTAGGCAGGGGATACTGGTCAACATCCAACCAAGGATTAAATGTTACTTTGTAGTTCCCACATAGACTAAGGGCGTTTTCACACCTGTAGTTCGTTTCTCTGGTCTGAATCAGTTACTGAGTTCGTTTACTTGGAGCGTTTTCTCGCTCTGTTCGGTCTGGTTTCACACAGGCATAAATGTAAACGCACCAAAATGCGCATCAATAAACCACGCGAGCAGCCTGTGTCCTCTGATTGGCCAGAGCTGTCTGACACGGGAGTATGTTAAATATAAATATACGAAAAAAGTAAATACAGCGAGAAGATTTTGTGTTCCAGCGCAAATATCTGTGCTTTAACACTGAACGCTGAAACAGAGATTTATAGATTAGATTTATACATAACAGATAGATTTAACGCAGATTTATACATAATAAACAGAGTCACGCGGCTGTGCGAAGTGAACGCAGCGCAGACGGTGCGTGCATGGACACAGTGTTTGTTCACAGCTGTGGTAATTAGCGTTATCTGGCTAATATATCAGTTTAAACTGTGCTTGCTTTATCAGCAGTTTAGCTCAAATAAATGGCTTATATTTAATAGCTGGATCCGATCGAGAACGGATCACGTTCTCACCACAAGCGAACCGCTCCAGAGTTCGTTTGGTACCGGACCGAGACCACCTCCTCTAGCTGGTCTCGGTCCGGTTCTTTTGATCCGCACCCGAGTGTTTTCACACCTGCTCAATCGAACCACACTAAAGTTACAAATGGACCAGAGTTCGTTTTAACCCGACCAAATAGTGCTGGTGTGAAAACGCCCTAACAGACCCATTACGATTTGGGATACAAACGAGGGGCGCAGCCCATTCACTATGCTGCACCGGGGAGATTACTCCCTGTTTTTCCATTTCAAGCAGTTGTTTATCGACAGCTTCACGCAATGCATATGGGACTGGCCTAGCTTTGCAAAATTTTAGTTTTGTCTCAGATGAAACTCTAAGTGTAGCAGTCACCCTTTTTGCACAACCTAACTCGGCACTAAACACTGACTTGTGTTCCATGCAACGCCTCCAATGGATCATCTATGCAATTCACTTTAGACCAGTCTAGGTTTAGCATGCAAATCCAATTTCTACTATGAGAACTGGCCCTTTGCCCCGAGAAACCAACAGAGTGGACTGTATTTGTTGTTTCCTACACTCCACCTTAACTGTAATTTGCCCCATTAAGACTAATGGCTGATCTCTGTAGGTTTTAAAGCTAATATTACACGGCTGTAACTGCACCTTGCAGAATCTCGACCTGTACAGCATTTCTGATATTACAGACATCGCAGCCCCTGTATCCACTTCCATACATAGCTTAACCCCATTACAACGTACCATCACTCTGTAAGTTTTAACATACTCACTGTCAGTTTTTACAACATAGAGTTCCATACCAGTCTGTTTGTCCATTTGAGTCGATTGAAATGACTCGGTTCCTTGATCCGGTGTACATCTCTTCAACATAGTTAATTTCTGAACTGCTCCTTGGCTGCACACTGCGGGCTGCTGGAACGTCAGCCAAGTGCTGCTGAAAGTTCTTCGGGGTCCCACAAAACTCGATGTGTTTTCCCTTACACGCTTGCTCCAGATGTCCGGTTTTACCACATCCATGGCACTAAAAGTCTTTGAATCTGCAGTTCGCCGGTGCATGTCCTCTTCTCAGGAATCGGTGACACTCGCTAGGGGGATGACTCACTCGCCTCGATTCAGTTTGCGAAGCTCCGGACACTTTCGGTTTTATTCGCCTCAGACCCACATGGTCAGCGCGCAAATGGAGCAACGGCAGACCGCGCTGCATGGACTGCAAGCCAGTAGCGGTGCATTCGAAATTCTATGTTATATCAAGACTGTATCATGACAATTCTCTGTCACTGGCAGCATGCAACAATTTGCTGCGCAGATCCTTGCTCGTAGCTCCACACACAAACTGATTTCTTAGCTTGTCCTCCAGGTTAGCTCCGAATTCACAAGTCCGAGCTAGTCCCTTCAAAACAACGTATTCAGAAAACGATTTCCCCACATGTTGCTTGCGATTACGGAAAGCCTACCTCTCTGCCAGCACATTCTTTTTTGGTGTGTAAAAGTCCTGTAGCACCTTTAGCAAGTCTTGCAGGTCTTCACCTACCTTGCTTGGTGCTACCAAACCCTTGAGCAACGCAAATGTCTTTGCACCCACAACAGACAAAAACTCTGCTCTGCTCTCCTTCGATTTTATTGGCAAGCAAAAATTGCTGCAGCCTTTCTTCATAGTTTTCAAAAGCCTCCACGGTCTCCTCAAAAACTAATCCAGTTTCACTGGTGTATAGCGCCATGTTACCCCACCGTATATTTACCGTTTCTCAGCGATGGGTGCAAAGTCAAAACGGGGAACTACCCGTCGCACATAAAGTCAGACAATCCCATCCTCGTCGCCAGAATCTGTATTCAGATTAAATAACACGACGTAGATTGAATCAACGCCTGCTCTTTATTTGCTGACTGAAACACACACAGCAAATTCTAGAACCGCCGTTACACACACACTGCCACTGCGCAGCTCAACGCATAACAAGTGCGCAGGTACACGCTGATTGGTTACAACCTTGGCTTTGATTATCTAATCACAATACAGATTAAAGGGGACTTCAAAATACAACCACATGAAGATCAGAACACATTTAATGACCAATTTATGCAGAAATCCAAATAATTCCAAAAGGTTCACATACTTTTTCATGCAACTGTGTACTGTGTGTACACATAATTATATATAATTAAGGTAACGCTTTCTTTTACAGTACCCTAAGTTCTAGGTATTAACCAGGTAATAGTGAGGTACAAACTCAGAAGTACTAAGTAATTATTTTTGGTAACAAGATGGTAAGTACCAGGAAAGTCTTGCCTAATTACACTGAAATGTCTAGGTATTAACCAGGTAATAGTGAGGTACAAACTCGGAAGTACTAAGTAATTATTTTGGGTAACAAGATGGTAAGCACCAGGACAGTCTTGCCTAATTACACTGAAATGGAACTAGGTAATAAACAGGTACATGGGTGGTACAAACTCTAAAGTACTTGGTAATTATGTTGGTTAACAAGATGGTAAGAACAAGGACAGTTCAATTTAATTACACTGAAATGTCTCACAGGTTCTAGGTAATAACCAGGTAAGTGTGAGGTACTAACCCCAGTAACATGATGATAAGTACCAATACAGTTTCCTTACACTGAAATATCTCGCAGGTTCTAGGTAATAACCAGGTAAGTGTGAGGTACTAACCCCAGTAACATGATGATAAGTACCAATACTGTTCATTTTAATCAGTCTCTATTTATTTGATTTAAAAATAAAAGGTCAATACCTGATAACAGAGAAGAAATAGCTTATTTCTCTTTACTGAGTTCTTACCATTTAGTTCAACAAATAACCCTCTGTAGAACATCCTTCTGTAAGTACCATATAAAACACTGTGTAACTAACAGAACTTTCTGCTTAATAAAGGAGTAAAAGGACTGTAAAAGAAAGCAGAGCTTATTTCTCTGGTTTTACTCAGTTCTTACCGTGTAGTTCAACAAATAACCCTCTGTAGAACATCCTACTGTAAGTACCATATAAAACACTGTGTAACTAACAGAACTTTCTGCTTAATAAAGGAGTAAAAGGACTGTAAAAGAAAGCAGAGCTTATTTCTCTGGTTTTACTCAGTTCTTACCGTGTAGTTCAACAAATAACCCTCTGTAGAACATCCTACTGTAAGTACCATGTAAAACACTGTGTAACTAACAGAACTTTCTGCTTAATAAAGGAGTAAAAGGACTGTAAAAGAAAGCAGAGCTTATTTTTCTGGTTTTACTCAGTTCTTACCATGTAGTTCAACAAATAACCCTCTGTAGAACATCCTACTGTAAGTACCATGTAAAACACTGTGTAACTAACAGAACTTTCTGCTTAATAAAGGAGTAAAAGGACTGTAAAAGAAAGCAGAGCTTATTTCTCTGGTTTTACTCAGTTCTTACCGTGTAGTTCAACAAATAACCCTCTGTAGAACATCCTACTGTAAGTACCATGTAAAAACACTAACTGTTACACTCCCCAGGCGTGGGTTAGGCTATAACAGTTTGCGACCCCGGGTGAGCAGGGCCTAGATCAGCTGAATACAGGATACAGAGAAGACACAGTGAGACGGTGTTTCCAGTGAGTTCTCAGCTTAATCTCTTTATTTAACAACATACACAAACTAAACCACTTTTACTTTGGTCTCTTTTCTCTTTCTTTTGCAGTTTCACATACACATTGCATCTCATCTGCATTTTACATACATTCACAGAGAATCCTTTTTTTTTTTTACTTTTTTTCAGTTAACAAAACTCTGTATATCACAGTACATATTACCTTTACTTTTTAATCAGCAAACCCTCTTAATACTGTTTCTACAAAAAAAAAAAAAAAAAAAAAAAAAATATATATATATATATATATATATATATATATATATATGAATATAAAAATACTACTCTATATTAATACATTTACATATGCATACATATACCAATACTCAAACTTCTTTCATATTAACACACTACATTACCAAAAACACCTTTAACTTTTACTGAGCACACTAACTACATCTTAGTGCTTTTAAATCTCATTTTAAGCAGAGTTTCTAATATTTGTATCTGCATAGAGTGTATAGAATTGACCAAAGTATAAAACAATTGAACATAAATAAATTGAACAAAGTGTATAAAAACATGATTACTTAGAGAAACCTTAAACTGTAGCTTATCTAGCTGTAATAACTCATTATTGTGGTTGGCAGAGGCTCTATATTTACTTTAACAAGGCCAAACTGGCTCTTAAAAAGAGAATAAAATTGACTTGACTTTTAATATGTATTTAACTAACAGCGACTGCTAATGCTAGCGTAAATGTATAGAGAAACAATAGGAATGAAGGCGCGAAATTAGCCCGAGCTACTTTGAGAAACAGCGACACACGGGCACAATTACCGAGCGAAAATAGCTAAAACTAGAGCGCGAACACACGAGAGATAATTACAGGCTTAAACACGGTTATAGAGCGAAGTTAGCGACCGAAAGAGCGAGAGGAATAACAGCGGGGAGCCGGTAAGGCGCGTGGTTAGCGGGGGCAGTGGCTAATGCTAGTGGCAGAGGCAAGAGCGCCGGCCAGGCGCGCGGCTAGCGGGCCGCGGGAGTGAATGCTCCCCGATGCTGAGCGTCCACCAACACACAAGACCATAGCGGCTCATATTACACAGCAAAACCTTTTAACGAACATATACACTCAAATATCCCTCTTATAGTGCTTTGGAAACATTTATACTTGCACAGTTCCACATATTTCCCCACCTGGATACAGAGAAGACACGGTGTTCCCAGTGTGAGTTCTCAGCTGAATCTGAGACCCATCTCCTGTTGCTCACCTAAGCCACAGCCTAGCGCCCGCCCCCTGGCACTGCTCCCCCTACAGGACTGGATGTTTCACGTTTCACATACAAAAACCCATTCAGAAACCCAAAAGAATATATATTACATGGTACTTACAGAAAGTTGTGTCACATTTAAGTAGTTATTATATATATATATATATATATATATATATATATATATATATATATATATATATATATATATTAAAATATATATAATAACTACTTAAATGTGACACAACTTTCTGTAAGTACCATATAAAACACTGTGTAACTAACAGAACTTTCTGCTTAATAAAAGAGTAAAAGGGCTGTAAAAGAGAGCAGAGCTTATTTCTCTGGTTTTACTCAGTTCTTACCATATAGTTCAACAAATAAGCACTTCAAAAAGAACAACATACAACTTCAAAACAAAACAGAACTGTTTACTGTTTATTATTTATCTCTTTTTTGACACAACCAAGCATGCATTACTGAACTTATATATATACAATGAAAGCTGAGGACAGCTTTTATTGGGGTAAGCAGCTTGCGGGCAGGAGCTTGCCTTCGCCCCCTTGACCCTTCCAAGCCACTTCAAATTTTCTATTTCTCTGATCTTACTATGTATAGGTACATGTTTGAGTAAAATGAACACTGTTATTTTATTCTATAAACTACTGACAACATTTCTCCCAAATACTAAATAAAAATATTGTAATTTAGAGCAGAAAATGAGAAATGGTCAAAATAATGAAAAAGATGCTTTAGTGCTTTCAGATCTCAAATAATGCAAACAAAAGCAGTTAATAGTAATTTAGAAACAACTATAATAATGTTTTAAGATTTCAGAAATCAATATTTGGTAGTTTTAATAACCCTGATTTTTAAGCAGTTTTAATTTATATATATAAGTTAAATATATATATATATATATATATATATATATATATATATATATATATATATATATATATATATATATATATATATTTAACATGTAAGACCTTATTCTACAAATTATGTTTAAAAAGGGGGTAAATACACATATTCAACACTTTATTCTTATGGTATACTTTTTCACCCTTAAACCTTGTAACATGCTCTAATGTCTTTAAACACATTATCATCATGTTACTGGGGTTAGTACCTCACACTTACCTGGTTATTACCTAGAACCTGCAAGATATTTCAGGGTAAGGAGACTGTATTGGTACTTATCATCATGTTACTGGGGTTAGTACCTCACACTTACCTGGTTATTACCTAGAACCTGTGAGATATTTCAGTGTAATTAAATTGAACTGTCTGGTTCTTACCATCTTGTTAACCAACATAATTACCTAGTACTTTGGACTTTGTACCACCCATGTACCTGTTTATTACCTAGTTCCATTTCAGTGTAATTAGGCAAGACTTTTCTGGTACTTACCATCTTGTTACCAAAAATAATTACTTAGTACTTCCGAGTTTGTACCTCACTATTACCTGGTTAATACCTAGACATTTCAGTGTAATTAGGCAAGACTTTCCTGGTACTTACCATCTTGTTACCAAAAATAATTACTTAGTACTTCCGAGTTTGTACCTCACTATTACCTGGTTAATACCTAGAACTTAGGGTACTGTAAAAGAAAGCGTTACCATAATTAATTCCTTTATACATTTATTAATATGCCATACCATACGTCTGTCTTTGTACGCTGCTCAAAAAATAAAGGGAACACTTGAACAACACAATGTAACTCCAAGTCAACCATACTTCTGTGAAATCAACCTGTCTAGTTAGGAAGCAGTGAGCACATGTGACAGAGTGTGGAGACGCTGTGGAGAACAATCTGCTGCCTGCAACATCCTCCAGCATGACCGGTTTGGCAGTGGGTCAGTAATGGAGTGGGGAGGCATTTGCAGTGGGTAGGCAGTGGGTCCTGGTTTCCTTCTGATGCAGGACAATATTAGACCTCATGTGGTTGAAGTGTGTCAGCAGTTCCTGCATGATGAAGGCATTGATGCTCTGGACTGGCCCGCCCGTTCCCCAGTCCTGAATCCAGTCCAGCACATCTGGGACATCATGTCTCGCTCCATCCACCAACGCCACACTGCACCACAGACTGTCCAGGAGTTGACTGACGCTTTAATCCAGGCCTGTGAGGAGATTCCTCAGTAGAACATCCACCGCCTTATCAGGAGCATGCTCAGGCGTTGTAGAGGGATCATACAGGCAGGTGGAGGCCACACACACTACTGAGCCTCGTTTTAACTTGTGTTGAGGAATTTCCACTGAAGTTGGATCAGCCTGTCATTTAATTTTCCACTTTGATTTTGAGTCCAAATCCAGACCTCCATGGGATAATATTTTTTATTAACATTGATCATTTTTGTTATTTTGTTCTCAACGCATTCCACTATGTAATAAATAAAAAATTTCAACTGGAATATTTATTCATTGAAATCTAGGATGTGTTATTTTAGTGTTTCCTTTATTTTTTTGAGCAGTGTATATATGTTTATGATATCAGTGCAATGATGGTGGTACTCAGAGATTTATCTGCTCTATGGGATGTAAACAGTGGGTCTGAATAAACGTCTTGTGCACTTTTAAAGTTATTAATGGCTCGTTTTAAATGTTAGAGCTCTCCGGATTCTACCAATAAAGTGTGGAGCTACTTTGAGCCTGGAGAACGGTGTAAAACGCAATTTATTAGAGCAAAATATGCCCTGAAGCGGCTGTAGTACAGTGCTCGGCAAAAGGCACAAAATTACTGGAAAGCTGGGGGAGGACGGAGGTGTGAAATTTAACAAAGGATGGATGGATGGATGGATGGATGGATGGATAGATAGATAGATAGATACTTTATTTATGCCGAAGTAAGGTTAGTACACTTTATCATATTCCATTTAACACCGGAGTTCTCCTTTAATTTAATGATGGAATTTGTATTGTAATCACTCATTAATAAAAACTTTATTTCCTCTAGACAAAGAAAGAACCACTTTGTCTGTACAGTGTGTGTTTGTCGTTTCTCCCAACATTGCTATGTTTCTTGCTTTCATCTTCTGGGGTGTGACTGAGGGTAAGTTTTGGACTTAATGATTCAGTTATAATAACTGTACCATTGAGACTCATGTTACATTGAAATGTATTTGGGTGATTTACATGACATGTCAAATATATGTAAATTATAGAAGAATATGTCAAAAACTGTGATAATATTGTTCAGAAAGTGCTGTTTTATATGAACTTACAATGCGTTTATGGGATTAACATTTAATTTTTTCACAACTTTCAGTCAGAAAAAGCTCATATGGCGTGACTGTCCCAATCACATTTCACAAAGCTTTGAATAAAAACAAGCAAATAAATTTATTTTCTGTTTAATCAATCATATATTAACTAGAAAAGGCAAAGTTCGTGAACGAACTTTAAGTTGGCTTGTCAAATAGTTACTAAGTTGTGTAGTGTGGTGTGGAGTGTGTGGGGTGTGGAGTGGGTTGTGGAGTGTGTTTGGTGTGGTGTGTTTGGAATGTGGGGTGGAGTGTGGTGTATGTGTGGTGGAGTGTGGGGTGAGTTGTGTGTATTAGGTGTGGAGTGTGTGTGGTGTGGTGTGTAGAGAGTGTGGTGTGGTGTGGAGTGTGTGTGGTGTGTAGAGTGTGGTGTGTGTGTGAAGTGTGTGTGGAGTGCATGGGGTGTGAAGTGTGTGTGGTATGTGTGTGGTGGAGTGTGTGTGGTGTGGGGTATGTGAGCTGTGGAGTGTGTGTGTGGTTTAAAGTGTGTGTGGTGTGGGGTTTGTTTGGTGTGGAGTGTGTGTGGTGTGGGGTATGTGTGGTTTGAAGTGTGTGTGGTGTGGGGTATGTGTGGTTTGAATTGTGTGTGGTGTGGGGTTTGTGTGGTTTGAAGTGTGTGTGGTGTGGGGTTTGTGTGGTTTGAAGTGTGTGTGGTGTGGGGTATGTGTGGTGTGGGGTGTGAAGTGTGTGGTATGTGTGTGGTGGAGTGTGTGTGGGGTTTGTGTGGTGTGGAGTGTGTGTGGTGTGGGGTATGTGTGGTTTGAATTGTGTGTGGTGTGGGGTATGTGTGGTTTGAAGTGTGTGTGGTGTGGGGTATGTGTGGTTTGAAGTGTGTGTGGTGTGGGGTTTGTGTGGTGTGGAGTGTGTGTGGTGTGGGGTATGTGTGGTTTGAAGTGTGTGTGGTGTGGGGTATGTGTGGTTTGAAGTGTGTGTGGTGTGGGGTATGTGTGGTTTGAAGTGTGTGTGGTGTGGGGTATGTGTGGTTTGAAGTGTGTGTGGTGTGGGGTTTGTGTGGTGTGGAGTGTGTGTGGTGTGGGGTATGTGTGGTTTGAAGTGTGTGTGGTGTGGGGTATGTGTGCTGTGGAGTGTGTGTGGTGTGGGGTGTGAAGTGTGTGTGGTGGAGTGTGTGTGGTGTGGGATATGTGAGCTGTGGAGTGTGTGTGTGGTTTAAAGTGTGTGTGGTGTGGGGTATGAAGTGTGTGTGGGGTGGAGTGTGTGTGGTGTGGGCTATGTGAGCTGTGGAGTGTGTGTGGTTTAAAGTGTGTGTGGTGTGGGGTTTGTGTGGTGTGGAGTGTGTGTGGTGTGGGGTATGTGTGGTTTGAAGTGTGTGTGGTGTGGGGTATGTGTGGTTTGAAGTGTATGTGGTGTGGGGTTTGTGTGGTTTGAAGTGTGTGTGGTGTGGGGTTTGTGTGGTGTGGAGTGTGTGTGGTGTGGGGTATGTGTGGTTTGAAGTGTGTGTGGTGTGGGGTATGTGTGGTTTGAAGTGTATGTGGTGTGGGGTTTGTGTGGTTTGAAGTGTGTGTGGTGTGGGGTTTGTGTGGTGTGGAGTGTGTGTGGTGTGGGGTATGTGTGGTTTGAAGTGTGTGTGGTGTGAGGTATGTGTGGTTTAAAGTGTGTGTGGTGTGGGGTTTGTTTGGTGTGGAGTGTGTGTGGTGTGGGGTATGTGTGGTTTGAAGTGTGTGTGGTGTGGGGTATGTGTGGTTTGAATTGTGTGTGGTGTGGGGTTTGAAGTGTGTGTGGTGTGGGGTTTGTGTGGTTTGAAGTGTGTGTGGTGTGGGGTATGTGTGGTGTGGGGTGTGAAGTGTGTGTGGTATGTGTGTGGTGGAGTGTGTGTGGGGTTTGTGTGGTGTGGAGTGTGTGTGGTGTGGGGTATGTGTGGTTTGAAGTGTGTGTGGTGTGGGGTATGTGTGGTTTGAAGTGTGTGTGGTGTGGGGTATGTGTGGTTTGAAGTGTGTGTGGTGTGGGGTTTGTGTGGTGTGGAGTGTGTGTGGTGTGGGGTATGTGTGGTTTGAAGTGTGTGTGGTGTGGGGTATGTGTGGTTTGAAGTGTGTGTGGTGTGGGGTATGTGTGGTTTGAAGTGTGTGTGGTGTGGGGTATGTGTGGTTTGAAGTGTGTGTGGTGTGGGGTTTGTGTGGTGTGGAGTGTGTGTGGTGTGGGGTATGTGTGGTTTGAAGTGTGTGTGGTGTGGGGTATGTGTGCTGTGGAGTGTGTGTGGTGTGGGGTGTGAAGTGTGTGTGGTGGAGTGTGTGTGGTGTGGGGTATGTGAGCTGTGGAGTGTGTGTGTGGTTTAAAGTGTGTGTGGTGTGGGGTATGAAGTGTGTGTGGGGTGGAGTGTGTGTGGTGTGGGCTATGTGAGCTGTGGAGTGTGTGTGGTTTAAAGTGTGTGTGGTGTGGGGTTTGTGTGGTGTGGAGTGTGTGTGGTGTGGGGTATGTGTGGTTTGAAGTGTGTGTGGTGTGGGGTATGTGTGGTTTGAAGTGTATGTGGTGTGGGGTTTGTGTGGTTTGAAGTGTGTGTGGTGTGGGGTTTGTGTGGTGTGGAGTGTGTGTGGTGTGGGGTATGTGTGGTTTGAAGTGTGTGTGGTGTGGGGTATGTGTGGTTTGAAGTGTATGTGGTGTGGGGTTTGTGTGGTTTGAAGTGTGTGTGGTGTGGGGTTTGTGTGGTTTGAAGTGTGTGTGGTGTGGGGTTTGTGTGGTGTGGAGTGTGTGTGGTGTGGGGTATGTGTGGTTTGAAGTGTGTGTGGTGTGAGGTATGTGTGGTTTGAAGTGTGTGTGGTGTGGGGTATGTGTGGTTTGAAGTGTGTGTATATATATATGTATATATATATGGTGTGACGCCATACTCCTATTTTTATACGGGCAATTGTTTGGAGACCTTTAGGGAGTGGGGGTCCCCCCTCTTTCAGGAGGAAGAACAACATCTCAGAAAGACACTGACAGTTACAGGGTGAATTATTGCTCTTTAATCAAGTATAGAAAAATCAAGTATATCTAGCACTCCTGCTTCAGTTTCATTTTGCACGGTCATATGATGTGACACAATTTACATAAAATGGCTAAATAAAATGACTTTTCAGTCAATATTACCTCTAAAACTATATTGTCATATTGTAGTTAGCATGGTTTTATGATGACGCAACATCATATGGTGTGACCGTGTTTTTTGCCGGAATATTTTGTCACACTGTATGATATAAACTACATTTAAATACATAAATTATGCTCTAAGATAAAAGTGTTATAACTAATAGTTAAATGTTTTTAATATTTCATTCGTTTAACACATTCTTATAGTATATTATTCACAAATGCAATATTTATACAGCAACAATCACTCATTCATGCAGATTCACTCACTTACTCACTCAGTTACTTCTGAACTCAAAAGGAAAAGTTAAATCTGACCAAGTTGTAGTTCACTGTAGCACACCTGAACATCCAGTTTCAGCACAAAACCAGGAAAGCAAAATATTTTTAATACATGGTTCTTCTGTTAGTTTCTTTAAGTAGGAGCCAAATGTGTCACAATGTTTAGTGGCACACTGTTATTAACAATACATCATCAGCTTTCTGATCAATCATTGTTTTGCTCATTCTTATTTTAAAAAGAAATGATGAATTAAATATAATAATGTTTAATGATTTACTAAAGGTTATTATAATTCCTGTAGCTAATATATGACAGATTAAAATAAAAATGCAACATCTAATGAATACAGTAAGTGGATTAATTAATGTCAAAAACAATCTTCACTACATTGAGTAGAATTCACTTGTTCAACAATTTTGGGATTCTACTGTAACTGAAAATGATTTTAGTCACTTGCCAAACCAAGTTTGTTTGTTTGATAAATGCAGTTAATACAGATTTTTGCATACCGATTACAGATGTGGTGTGGTTCATCATATGGTGTGACATCATGTCATATGGTGTGACATTCAGAAAAAAAACAAATGAAGGATTTTGGTTATTTATCATAAACTCTTCAATGTGATATATGAGGAATAGTGCCAACACAGGTTAAAAGATTGTTGGAACTTTTATAACAAGTTATTCCCAAAATAATTAAAAGTATATTGAAAGAATTCGATTAAACATCTCCTATGTGTGTAGATAATGAACAATAATGCAAAAGGTAACCTATTTGCACATAAGTAATGCTATACTTTTATATAGTAATGATAAATAATCAGGATAAATTGACTTACATCATCACATTGTACCGATTTTTCATTTAATACACAATAACATTCATGTCACACCATATGCCAATTTTAATCACTAAGACCGTAAACTAGTGAATAAATGTCAAATTCAAGAAAAAATCTACAAGACCACATATATATATATATATTTGAAAAATATATATATATATTTGGTACAATATAACCCAGTGATTTCCGTGACTTAATTTTGAGATTTTTTTTATTTTTGTATTTTATCAGCCAAATATGCCAACCCCCCCATTTACAGTTTCTTACAGCTGCTGTCAAATATTTGCTAATGTTTAAAATATTTCTAATTTTAAATCTTTTAACTCACAAAAACATCTACTTGTCACAATTAGCCAAATAGTTAATTTCCTGCTCAAACGCATATGTTGTTCACCTAAAACCAACTCCTGTATTTTAGAATTCAAACAGAACTATTTTTGCATTCACTAACTCTATCACAACACAACAAACCTCAGCAAAACTCTATCACATGTTCTCTATTCAAAAGAAACACATGCCAGTCACAGCACAATACTGTTTGGTTAGAGATGGAATGGTGGAATGTGTTCACAAATGTCCTCATACTTCCTCTCACCCGTAGCCTTTCTACTTCTGGCACCAGTTATTGGTAAAGTTCATCCAAACCAGTAGAAGAACCGGCACACATTTATGCTGGAGGATCTTGACCCTCTTACTGTTCCTTTTAAGAACAACTGTGTAGAACAGCTTCAGTTGGACACATTGTCTACAAGTAATTTACTTTAAAAAACAGTATACTAGATAAAATAGTACACAGTAATTCACTTAAACTATATCAAATAAAATTCAATATCCTTAGTCCTATATTGGCAAAATTGAAATACACATATACAAAAAATGTTCTTACTCTTCTTTAACAACAGCACACATTCTTACTCCTCTCCCTCCGTTGTCCTGACAAAGCTTGGAATAGATATTCCTCTCCCTTTTCCTGGAATAACTCTTTTGAACTAGCATTAAACTCCTGCAGTACAAAGATCCAGACACATCTTTGTATTTTTACTTTAAATGAAAGTGGCATGTTATTAAAACTGATTTTTCTTTTCTAGGGTTTTTCACAGAGGCTGCTACTTGCTCAGCCCTTAGTCTGCTAAGGATTGTTTTCCTGTTTTGGATTGCTCCATATCTGGATAAATTTCAAGGTACAGTTCACTGAGCAGAGTGATGGAAAATGAACAGTGTATTTGAAAGATATACACTGCTTAGTAAAGTTAAGGGTCATTTTATCATTATAGTATAACACAGTCAGTTAATATCAATATATCAATCTACCCAGTTAGGAATCATACTCTGTTTGGAATAAAATTGACAGTAAGGGCTGGTGCCTGGTCGAGTCATCGTCCCGGGTGCCAGTTGGCATTCCAGACTAGCACTAAGGGCTTTTTGACTGATCCCCCACACGCTGGAGTTTCTTCTATGGTGTTGGTTTTGGTGGACTCAGATAGAAAGGGATGTGCGGTCCCACATGACCATCTGTGCAGTATGCACTTAAGGAAAGGATCCCAAAACCAGGCCTACAGGTTTGTTGCACCCTCTTGCTGTTACCTCCCATCCCTGTCATGCCTGTCCCCTGACTTTATCTTGGGGCAACTCTGTGATACTGGTAGACATGTTTTCAAGGCTTTCCAAGGCAAACATAGTGTCAGGCCATGGAGCGCACTCCACCAGTTGGTTCTGGGGGCCCTTCTGTTGCCTACTGGGGACGAAGGTCAGCCTATCCATGGGTTTCCACCCCCATTCCAACGGTCAAACAGAGAGGGTAAACCAGGACCTGTACAGCATGGAAGAATTTTCGGGCCGCCCTCTTGTATGCCAGAGCAACCAAAAAACACTATACAGACAGGAGACGGCGTACCCACCCCCTCGTATTGGGTTGGCCAACGGATGTGGCTTTCAGCCAAGATTTGTTGCATGGCGCTCCACGTAAGCTGGCTCTGTAGTACATGGGGCCATTCAAGATCCTCCACTGGATCAATCCGATGTCGTATCGCCTTGCCCTGCCATTTACCCTTAGGGTCAACCAATCTTTCACATTCCCTGCATTAAGTCCTACCTTGCCCTGCTGGCCTTTTTTTTTGAGGGTAGCATACCTCTGCTCTGCACCCCCCTCTGTCCCGGGAACTCTCTGTGTGTGTGCTTGACCATGCTAGCAAGGTCCACTTACTCTCTGCTTCCACTCTGCAGTTCCCCTGTTGAACCACTACCCAGTACCACAACCACTGTGTTTCATTCTCCCCTCATTTAGTTTTGGGAAGTTTCTTTTATGTCCATTTTCCCTCTCCCTTATGCTTGGCTTGAGTTCTTTTAACACCTGTTTGGTTCCCAGGTCTCCTTATAAGGGCGCTTGTTCTTGGATGCGTCCCAATTGTGTTGGCGGGGTAGTGGTAATTTATTGGGCCGCCAACGCGATGGCCAAGGTTCGATCCCGCTTTGGCCTCTTTTGTTTCTTTTTTTTTACCACTAAAGTCGTGCGTCATTCTGTAGTCCTTGTACGGCTTCCGTGTCTACGCGTATTTTCCCTATGAGAAAAATGTATAGGGTTTTCAAAACCCCGCCTCTATCACATTCCGTGGTGAACAAATCTGTTCAGAACCCTGTACGTTTTATTCTGTGTACATTTTACTCCTGAACATCACTCTTAAACGATTACGAGATCGTTTAAGAGTCATAATGAGAAAAATGCTAACATTAAGCTAATGCAACAGCGGAGTGAACTGACCTCCCAGCGCAGCTGCAGACTATTTTCTGAGCAACACCAGCAAACTCTGGACGTAACTTTACAGCGTATTAAACACAGCTGAGCCAACTAATGAACTGAGAGCTGAGAGCGTCACAGCTTAAAATCACTAAAACAGGTCAGTGATACTACAGAACCAGCTGTAACACGTTTTAACATTTACCCTCTTTATTATGCAGTGAAATAAATGGGTGTTTCTGGTTGGTTGTCGCCTCAGTGAGGGCAGGTAGTAAGTTGATTAGTTGATTAGTTGATTAGTTAGTTGTTAGTTGATTATTTGGGTCAGATGTGAAAGCTGTAATACAGACTACACTGCTCAACATTATACTGCTCAACATTACTGAAAGAGTTTTCTGTAAATGCTTTAATGATCCTCTGTGAAGAAGAATAATAATCCAAAACGCTGTAATGATCTGTAAAGATCTCAAAATTCAGAGGATCCAGTGATATTTAGGAGGTAAATGTACACAGAATAAAATGTACAGGATTCTGAACAGATTTATTTACCACAGAATGTCATCTCATTGTTTCCAGAGAAGCCAGATGAGGGTTTGATCGGCATCTTGTAGGGCTTTAACTGGGAAAAGTGAGAGACTGAGCTGGAAGCCTCAGAGTCATTGTTAGACCAGGTGTCATTGACTGTCTCTCAACTTCTGGGATTATCGTTGCACCCAAAGTTGTGCCACAGACTGTCCAGGAGCTCACTGATGCCCTGACCCAGGTCTGGCAGTGTTTTACTGTGGTTTCCAGTGTGAAAAATCCAGGCCTCCATGGGTTGATGTTTTTTATGTTATTATTATTTTTTTTTTCTTCAAATAATTACAATATTTACATAGGTAAAGATTTTCTACTTGAAACCTTTGCTCATTTTTTAACCAGTGTACATTGTAATACGCATGTCCAAAATCCACAAGTTTAATGTAAAATTGCTGGAGAAGTGGATGGTACAGTGAATAAGTATTTTCAGGATGTAATTGTACATTTGTTATCTTACAGATAATCTCTGTAGATTTATTAAACATTCAGCAATTACATTGGAATATGCTGTGATAACCACTGTTGCTTATTCAGGTAAGTACATAAAATCTTTATTGACATTGTGCGATTCATTTAATATTTCAAGTGTTTTTAAGTGAACAGTATATATACACATAGCAACCTATAGCTATATCTTTAACTGATGTGTGCAGTGTATACATTATGTGACCCCTGGTTACCTTATTTGATCACTTTAGCAACCCACTTAATTTTACTCTAATAGAAACATGAAAACGAAATAAGGCTGATGCTTAAGAACATATTTATTGTTTTTCAAAGACTATAATAGGACAAATAACATTCAATAGAGAAATAATAGCAACTATATGAGATCTAAAGCAGCATTAACAAAATGTTAAGCACTTTTTTCCAGGTGACTCATTCTGTAGCTAATACCCAAAAAATCAATCACCATTATCCGTGTTTTTTTTACTTACACGTAAATATATAATATGTACAGCTCTGGAAAAAAGAGACCACTTCAAAATGATCAGTTTCTCTGATTTAACTATATATAAGTATATGTTTGAGTAAAATTAACATTGTGGTTTTATTCTATAAACTACTTAGGATATTTTTCCCAAATTGCAAATACAAATATTGTAATTTAGAGCATTTATTTGCAGAAAATGCAGAGCTTTCAAACCTCAAAAAATGCAAAGAAAACAAGTTTATATTCATTTAGAAACAACAACAATACTAAAGTTCTATCTGAGGAAGATTTCAGAATCAATAATTGGTAGAATAACCAAGATTTTTAATCACAGCTTTTAATGTGTCTCGGCATGCCAGTCTTTAACACTGCTGTTGCATAAGCCTATGCCACTTCTGCCACAAAGATTCAAGCTGTTCAGCTTTGTTTGATGGCTTGTGATCATCTGTCTTCCTCTTGATTAAATTCCATAGATTTTCAGTGGGGTTCAGGTATGGAGATTGTGCTGGCCATGACACTGTCTTAATCTGGTGGTCCTTCATCTACACCTTAATTGATCTAGTTGTGTGAAATTGAGCATTGCCCTGCTGGAAAACAAACAGTCCCCTGAGTTGTGAAACATTGTCAGAGCAGAAGGAAGCAAGTTTTCTTCCAGGATAACCTTGTTTATAGCTTGATTCAGGCGTCATTCACAAAGACCAAACTGCCTAATTCCAGCCTTGCTGAAGCATCCCCAGATCATCACCGATCCTCCACCAAATTTCACAGTGGGTGCAAGACACTTAGACTTGTACACCTCTGCAGGGCTCCATCTAAACATTTGATGGCCGGATGTTGAGCAAAGCTGTAAATTGCACTCAGAGAAAATGATCTTACTCCAGTGCTTTATGGTCCAATTCTTATGATCTTTTGCAAACTTCAGCCTGGCTCCTCTTTGCTTCTCATTGAAGAAGGTCTTTTTCGAGCTTGAGTCTCTAAGAGATTGTTTTGAACTGTTCTTTCTATGCACTTCACCCCAGCTGCCATTTGCCATTCTTTTTGTAAGTCACTTGATGTCATCCTGCAGTTGCTGACTGGTGTTCAAATAAGTTGACGGTCAATTTCCAGACCTAAACCCCATTAAAAAACCTATGAATGGAATCATGTAAGATGTAAGTTCAAAAGTAGCTCATAAATGTGAAGTGGAACGAAAATGATACATAAATTAAAAAAGAATGTATCAAAAATCTGAAAAGTGTGATGTGTAAAAGTATTCAGCCCCCCTATATAAATACTTTGTAAAGCCACCTTTCACTGCAATTACAACTGTAAGTATTTTGGGGTATATCTGTACCAGACTTCTAAAGACTGAGATTGTTGCTCATCCTTCTTTATTTTTATTATTTTTTTATTTATTTATTTCATTTTTTCCCATGTTTCTTCTAATTTGGCTATCCATTTTTTTATAAAACAGCTGAAGCTCAGCCAGGTTGGATGGAGAGCGTCTGTGGACAGCAATTTTCATGTCTTCCCAGAGAATCCCAGAGAAGCTCAATGGGATTTAGCCTACGACTTTGAGTGGGTCATTCTAACACATGAATATTCCTTAATCTAAACCATTGCTCTGTAGCTCTGGCTGTATGTTTAAAGTCATTGTCTTGAATCTCCTTCGCAGTCTCCAGTCTTTTGCAGCCTCCAACAGTTTTTTTTTCAGAATGGAAAATGGATCTGTATTTATCCCCATCCATCTTTTCATTATCTCTGACCAACTTCCCTGTCCCTACTGAAGAAAAGCATCCCCACAGCATGATCCTGCCACCACCATGTTTCAATTTGGGGATGGTGTGTTCAGGATGATGAGCAGTGTTACTTTTCTGCCACACAAAGCACTTTGTATTCAGGCCAAAAAGTTCAACTTTCTTTCAACAGTGGCTTTCTTCTTCAGATTTGTGGTGTGCACGACTAACCGTGCGTCCACACCGAACGCGAAGCGAGCGACAAAGCAGCCGGAAGTCATTCATTTTTAATGAGAGCGAGCAACACTGGACGACAGGCAGCGACGCGGCGCAACGCAATGTGAAGCGGGCGGTTTGAGCGATGCGAGAGAGTTGACCAGAACTTAACTTTATGCAAATGAGCAGCTCCTCTGTCCCTTCCACACCCAGCTCTAACGGAGGTTCTCAGGTCAACAACTACACTACCCAGAATGCACCACCCGCTGACATCACGCACTCACCTGATCACGTGACACCTCACCTGCTTCCTCCAGGAAGTCCCGAATACTGATTACTGGCACTATATAAGAGCACTCCACACAAACACCCACGCCGCGTATTGTAGGTTCTCCTCATTACAAAGCGTTCTATATCTCTTGTCTCAGTTTATCTCGTGTATGACCTTGCCTTTGTTTTCTCGACGCCGATTATTGCCTTTGCCTCTGATATTGGATTGCTTGTGTATTACCTGGACTGTGTTTCCTCTTGGATTACCTCTGACATTGGATATCTCGTGTATGAACTCTGCATTGTCTCTCGTTTATGGTATGGTTTTGTCTACATTGCTCCTGTTATTGGTGATTACCCTTTTTTCTGTACCGACTACGTCTTACATCTGTTTATTTTATAATAATCAAACTTTTATCAGTATCTGCACGTGTCTGCATTCTGTGCTAACCATGACAAGCAGCTACGTCACTATACTACTATCCTTACTACCTTATTTAATAGAAACTATATATTAAAACTGAGGAAATGATTTATTAAATTAACAGAACGATTTATGACAACTAAGGGAATATTTTTTTAATTAACAGAACCTTTTATTGAAACAAAGGGAATTATTTATTAAAGTTAACCTAATGATTTATTACAACTGAACAAAGGATTTAATACATTTAACGTAACGATTTATTCAAACTGAGGTATGGAATTTGGAACGATTTGTCATGTCTTGGCCCTGTCTCGTGTCTTTGTGTGCATTCCCCACGTGACCTGTGCTCCCCTGTGTCTTCCGTCTCAGTACTTTTCCACCTGTGTCTCATTTGTAGCTCCGCCCCTTCCCCAGGTGTTTCCAATTCTAGTGTGTTTGTGTTGCTATAAATAGCCCTGGTCTACCACTTTGTCTCTGTCGGTCTTTGCACCTTCCCCTGTTGTTTTGTCTCTCCGTGTTCTTCCGTGTTTCATAGCCCTTATCATTGCCCGTGTTTACCTCAGTTTATCTCTTGTATATGTTTTCTAGTTTCTTGTTTATTCCCTCGTTTCCCAGTCCTCTGCTTAGTGTTTTGTTTTCAGTAAGTTCCTTGTAGATACCCCTGCTTAGTGTTTATTTTTCTAGTTTATTTCCATTGTATATATTCCCTGTTTATTTATTGTCTTTTTCTCTAGTTGGTTTTAGTTTATGTTCTTTAGTTTCTCTTGTTTGTTTTGGTTTTTTGGTTATATGTTTATCTATTTTCCGCTATTCAGTTTATTCCCCAGTTCCTTGTATATATCTCCCTGTTTTATGTTTACGTGTTTATTTGTTGCCTGTCTCTTTGTTTATCTTTGTTATTTATTTATTAAATTATTCGTTTCACCCTTACCTGCACCTGTGTCCGCCTCCTCGTCTCCCTGCCTGGGTCATCTTCGTGACAGAAAGACCGACCTCAACATGGACACAGCAGGTTCTGCGTGGATGGGCACCAGGATGGCGATTCGCCGTGCTCCTTGCGTGAACCCGGCGCAGGACACCTCGAGGCCTCAAGGACGCCGCAGGCCTCGGGGTAGGCGCTCTAAGGGGTCCCGCCAGCCGGAAGAAGACCCCTTTTCCGGGGAGGATTTTCTTGGGGGGGCGCTAAGGGTTGGTGCGGTTAGCCTCGGTGCCTCCGTGTACCCGAGGCTAAAGGAGCGGGACCCGTGGGACTTTCTCGGGTGCCGAACCGTGCCCCGTGATTTCCGCGGTAGCAGCCGAGCCGCGCTACAGGAACTCCTGCCCAGCGAGCCAGCCGCGAGCAGAGACTTTCCCCGCGCTTGACTCAGCCGGAGAGAGTACGAATCCAGTCCGGGATTTTGCGGCAACCGCACTCTCAAGCCCCACAGCTGCAGTGCCAGCACCTCAGGCAGAGGAGCTGGTTTTCATGGCGGCTGCAGAGCTGGATTCCGCCGCTGCGATCCAGTCTCTCTCTAGGACTATCTCCGCGGCAACCCAGCCGTGCTCTGGGACTGTTATGGAGACTTTTCCCACGCCGGTTTCTACCGGCGGCCCCGCGCTGCTTGCAGTGGACTTTACCGGCGAGGCTGCAGATCCAGTCCGGGTTTTCGTTCCACCCGCAGTCTCAAGCCCTGCTGCTGCTCCGCTGGATCTGCACACACCCAGCTCCGAAATTCTCTCGGCGGCCACGCCCATCTCCGAGGTGTCTTCGGCTGCTGAGCCACACCCCCGGACTCCTGCCGTGTCTGCAGAAGCTGTTCCAGTCTCCGTGTCTGCAGAAGCTGCTCCAGCCTCCGTGTCTGCAGAGGCTGCTCCAGCCTCCGTGTCTGCAGAAGCTGCTCAAGTCTCCGTCTCTGCTGAAGCTGCTCAAGTCTCCGTCTCTGCTGAAGCTGCTCAAGCCTCCGTGTCTGCTCCAGCTGTTCAAGCCTTCAAGTCTGCTCCAGCTGTTCAAGCCTTCAAGTCTGCTCCAGCTGTTCAAGCCTTCAAGTCTGCTCCAGCTGTTCAAGCCTTCAAGTCTGCTCCAGCTGTTCTAGTCTCAGTGTCTGCTCCAGCAGTTCAAGTCTCCGTACCAGAGCCAGCTGCCCAAGTCTCCGTACCAGAGCCAGCTGCCCAAGTCTCCGTGCCAGAGCCAGCTGCCCAAGTCTCCGTACCAGAGCCAGCTGCCCAAGTCTCCGTGCCAGAGCCAGCTGCCCAAGTCTCCGTGCCAGAGCCAGCTGTCCAAGTCCCCGCTGCCAGAGTCGCCGCGCCGCCAGCACCAGCTCCCGCTGCCAGAGTCGCCGCGCCGCCAGCACCAGCTCCCGCTGCCAGAGTCGCCGCGCCGCCAGCACCAGCTCCCGCTGCCAGAGTCGCCGCGCCGCCAGCACCAGCTCCCGCTGCCAGAGTCGCCGCGCCGCCAGCACCAGCTCCCGCTGCCAGTGTCACTACCCCGCCGGTTCCTGCTCCCAGAACTTTGTTTGGCCCCAGGGCCCATTTACCCAGGCAGGCACCGAGGCCCCCGGATTTTCATTCCAGTTATGTGCCCAGGCTATCCCCTCAGACATTTGCCAGTCCTGGGCACCCACCCGTGTTTTTGGTCCCTGTCTCGGTTTACGTCCCTGTCCCCGTGTCTGTGTTTGTTCCAGTTCCTGTCCCTGGTGGTTTCTCCGTTCCTGTCCCAGTCACCGTGTTTGTTTCTGTCCCTGTTAGTGTCTTCGTCCCTGTTCCCATGTCTTGTCCCGTCCAGTCTCCGTCTCCTGTCCAGTTCCCTGTCCAGTCTCCGTCTTCTGTCCAGTTCCCCGTCCAGTCTCCGTCTCCCGTCCAGTCTCTGTCCTCTGTCCTGTCTCCGTTTCAGTCCCCGGTCTCGACTCCTGTTTTCCCTGGCCTCTCCCTGCCGCCAGCCCCCGGGGTTCGTTTTTCCGCGCCTCGGGAGCTGCGCGTTTAGGGGGAGGCTTCTGTCATGTCTTGGCCCTGTCTCGTGTCTTTGTGTGCATTCCCCACGTGACCTGTGCTCCCCTGTGTCTTCCGTCTCAGTACTTTTCCACCTGTGTCTCATTTGTAGCTCCGCCCCTTCCCCAGGTGTTTCCAATTCTAGTGTGTTTGTGTTGCTATAAATAGCCCTGGTCTACCACTTTGTCTCTGTCGGTCTTTGCACCTTCCCCTGTTGTTTTGCCTCTCCGTGTTCTTCCGTGTTTCATAGCCCTTATCATTGCCCGTGTTTACCTCAGTTTATCTCTTGTATATGTTTTCTAGTTTCTTGTTTATTCCCTCGTTTCCCAGTCCTCTGCTTAGTGTTTTGTTTTCAGTAAGTTCCTTGTAGATACCCCTGCTTAGTGTTTATTTTTCTAGTTTATTTCCATTGTATATATTCCCTGTTTATTTATTGTCTTTTTCTCTAGTTGGTTTTAGTTTATGTTCTTTAGTTTCTCTTGTTTGTTTAGTTTTTTTGGTTATATGTTTATCTATTTTCCGCTATTCAGTTTATTCCCCAGTTCCTTGTATATATCTCCCTGTTTTATGTTTACGTGTTTATTTGTTGCCTGTCTCTTTGTTTATCTTTGTTATTTATTTATTAAATTATTCGTTTCACCCTTACCTGCACCTGTGTCCGCCTCCTCGTCTCCCTGCCTGGGTCATCTTCGTGACACGATTTAGTTAAAACTGAGGGAATTATTTATTAAATTAAGAGAGACTGTTTATTAAATCAAGAGGATGATTTAATATATTTAAGTAAACATATTAATTACATCCAAGGAATTATTTATTACATTAAGTTAACAATATTTTAAATTATGGACAAATCTATTTATATTATATAATATATATTAAGAGAATAATTTACTATATTAAGGAAAATAATGTATTATATTTAAGTAAACCCATTTATTGTAATATGAAATAATAATGTTAAATAATTGTACTTAATAGTAGTTATAAAAGATATAAAGATTTATTGTTTGTGAAACGTCTGTACGACTGTTTATGGTTTAGGATTGTGTAGATAGGCTGAACCCTTGTTTCTGTATGTGCCGTATTTGGAAAACGCCCACCAGCGACAGCTCGTTCTGAGTGAGACACGCCCCCAAGCGACTCATCGCCTGTTGGACAGACGACACAGAGCGATTTTATCGCGTTCGGTGTGAACGTACAGTGACTCGGAGAGCTATCAGGCAGCATTCACGTCCCTCGGAAGCTAGACTGAGGAACCCTGAGTGTTCCAGTAACCCAGGGCGCTAGCGGTTCTTCCCACGTAGATTGTTCTACACAGCAAACGCGCCAACTACAGTCCAATACACTGGCTTATAAACTGTGATAGAGCTTGTGCGGTGGTTAGCCGCTAATGCTAATGCTAATACACCCAGCCTTAGTGCTGTGGGAAACTTCACTGAAGACTCACCTCTATAACGCTGTGAGCTGAGTGGCTCTACTGCTCCTTAAACTTGACTGGTAGCAGTTTACTCTTGTTTAAACAGTAGAAGAACTGAAAAATATCAACCTCAGAGAACTGTGGAGTCTGCAAGCCGCATAAAACTCCTCTCCTCGTCTCCCTTTCTCTCGGGCTTCTCCTTTTTCCCGCTCTCAGTCTGCTCTCACACCTCGCTCTCAGTCTGCTCTCTCTGCCCACGCTTCTGTGTGTGTGTGTGTGAGCCTGCTTGTCCCTCCACTAAAGCACAGGACTACTCTGATAGGGGGAAAGGGTTGATAGAGGGTCTCTTTACCAATGACATTTCAGAGCTATGGCAGTAAAGTTAAATACTGCGAGCACATGGCATTCCCATACACTTCACTCTACCTTAACATAACAAATGAGACAGCCAGCTACGCCCCGCTTCCTTAAAAGTCCCACTTGTTAGAACACATTTCCGATAGAACATATTACAATAAATGTTTAAATTACAAGAGTTAGACTAGGGTTATGGATTTAACCCTTGGCTACACTTTGTAGAACCACCTTTTGCAGCAACTACAGCCTCAAGTCTTTTTGAATATGATGCCACAAGCTTGGCACACCTCTCTTTACACTCTAAGAAATATAAGTACAGATTTGTACTTAAAAGAGTACAAAGCTTGTCGCTGGGGCTGTACCTTATATTAAGGTTCAAAAAAGTACCTTTCAGTGAAAGTACTTTTTTGTACCCATGGTTTTTGTGCCAGTATAGATTATAAAGATTATAAACATTGTCATCAACTAAAAATGGCTCAAAAACTTGATGATACAAAATTGTCTGGCTTTCAAATAAAAAAATTTGCAATTTAAATATATACTGTTCATTAGTACAGTGATGCAGAATACTGAATGTAGCTTTTGTTTGGTTAAATGGTACAAATCTGTACTTATTGCTGTTAGAAATGACTTTGTACTTCAGAGGGAACAAATCTGACCCTGTAAAGACCAATATTGTACCTTTGAGGGTACAATTATAAAGAATGTACCTTCGAGTACAAAAAAGTACTCATATCTTACCTCTGTTTTTTAGAGTGTAGGCAGTTTTGCCCATTCTTCTTTGTAGTACCTCTGAAGCTCAGGTTGGATGGGAGATGTCTGTGCACAGCCATTTTCAGATCTCTCCAGAGATGTTCAATCGGATTCAAGTCTGGGTGCTGGCTGGGCCACTCCAGCACATTCACAAAGTGGTCCTGAAGCCACTCCTTTGAGATCTTGGCTGTGTGCTTTGGATCGTTGTCCTGCTGAAAAATGAACGCCCCAGTCTGAGGTCAAGAGCGCTCTGGAGCAGGTTTTCATCCAGGATATCTCGGTACATTAATGCATTCATCTTTCCCTCTATCCTGACTAGTCTGCCAGTTCCTGCTGCTGAAAATCATCCCCATAGTATGATGCTGCCACCACCATGCTTGACTGTAGGGATGGTATTGGCCTTGTGATGAGCAGTGCCTGGTTTCCTCCAAACATGACGCCTGGCATTCACACCAAAGAGTGCCTTGTGCCTTTTACTAAGGGGTGGCTTTCATCTGCCCACTCTGCCGTACAGGCCTGATTGGTGGATTGCTGCAGAGATGGTTGTTCTTCTGCAAGGTTCTCCTCTCTCCACAGAGGAACGCTGGAGCTCTGACAGAGTGATCATCGGGTTCTTGGTCACCCCCCTGACCAAGGCCCTTCTCCCCTGATCGCTCAATTCAGACGGCCGGCCAGCTCTAGGAAGAGTCCTGGTGGTTTCGAACTTCTTCCATTTTCGAATGATGGAGGCCACTGTGCTCACTGGGATCTTCAAAGAAGCAGAAATTTTTCTGTATCCTTCCCAAGATTTGTGCCTCGAGACAATTTTGTCTCAGAGGTCTACAGACAATTCCTTTGACTTCATGCTTGGTGTTTGCGCTCTGACATGCAGTCAACTGTGGGACCTTATATAGACAGGTGTGTGCCTTTCCAAATCATGTCCAATCAACTGGATTTACCACAGGTGGACTCCATTTAAGCTGTAGAAACATCTCAAGGATGAACAGTGGAAACAGGATGCACCTGAGCTCAATTTTGAGCTTCATGGCGAAGGCTGTGAATACTTACGTAAATGTGATTTCTTAGTTTTTTATTTTTAATACATTTTCAGAACTCTCAAGAAAACTTTTTTCACATGGTCATAATGGTTTTTTTTGTGTAGATTTTTGAGGAAAGAGATTAATATAATACAATTTGGAATATTCCACAAAATGTGGAAAAAGTGTGAATACTTTCCGGATGCACTGTACATGCACTGTATTAATATACAGTGGATAGCAACAAATGTATATATACTATACTAAATGTATAGCAGTGCAACAGCCTTTCATTTAAAATCTCTAAAATGATTAAATGTGTTCTGCAGTTTCATTTATGCATTCTAAATTCCTGTCCTGTTTTGGGACCAAAATCTGCTTGTTAGCCCACTGACTCCACCCTCTCCTACCCAATAGCGCTCAGCGCCACTGGAATTCTGATCACTGGTCCTGTTCTGCTCACCAGAAAGCCAGTGCTCTATAAAGGACTCCCAGCCCATAGACTTTTTGAGAAGTCTTAGTATTTCTGTTGAACTCTAAGCTCTGAGCATTATTTCCCTAGCGTTTATTTCATTATTTTGACAATTTGCATTAACCTTGCCTGCATTTTGAATTGTGTTTTTGGATCTGTTTTAGAGGTTCATGCTGACTGAAAGCTGTTAAAGTGTGTACTATTGTGTGTCAATCATTTATTTCACATTGTTGTTGAGTGTCAATAGTATATAAAATATTTTGCACACAAAGTATCTAGTGCAGTCTGTTTAGGATTACTGAACATGGCCAGTGTGTATTGCTTTTGTCTTACACAGTGATACCTAGTGGGATATAATTTTGTTATTTTTTAGCTATGTTTGCCTCTTAGCTACAATGTAAAACATGTTTTAGCTGATTATATTTGGGTGAACTGTGTAAATGTATTTTTGACTTCTTACTTACAAAAATTGCGACACACACATGCAATGCTATATAAAGCATAACAACATGCAGATTTGTTTATTTTCCTCACTTATGATTAGCCTACAAAAGTGAATGGGCTACACACTCTCCAACCTGCTCTGTAGGAAGTATACCAGATACTAGATAGATAAAACAGACACTCAATTCAAGTTTCATATAGAAGAGGTTTCAGGGTTTTATGAGATTTATGTGACTAATCTGTTCCTTTTTTGTGTTCTAGGTCTTTTTCTGCGTTTATGGCAGTTGTATCAGAAAAAACAGAGAACGGACATGATGTTTTTTGTAGTACTCATATTACTACTACTACTTCTGCTTTACACAGATATCTTTGCTCAAGGTAGGAATTGCAGCTGTTATAATAACCAAGAGAGCACTTCTTTAGATAACCTGTCTGACTACTGAACTTACCCCTGCTTTAATATTTCCATATATCTTATCCCACTCTTTATCTCCCAATATTGGATTAAACCCCTTTCCCACATCTTTTTAAGAGCTATTAAAGACTTTCTACCCAGGTTTTGAATCATCATCGAGTAGTACACTTAAAGGACCACTATGTAACTAATTTTCAGTAGTAAATGATAAAATGATCAGTATGATAATTAGATAATAAGGAAACATGTTGAGTGAAAGCACTGGCAGCTCTTGTCAGCAGGGATTCAGCAGTACGTTCCTAATTTAAATGTTCACTCCGTCCCGAGTTTTGTGTTTGTTTTGTCCTCTGTCTCCTCCTGTTGCTTGTTCCCCAAAACTTACCCCTCCCCCGAAGTTGCCAGAGCCCACATTACAGCCAGCTATCAGTGCTGCAGCAAAGGAGCTAGCAGAGCTGGTTCAGTTAATCCTCAGCTGCTACACAGCTTAAAAAGCCTCAGCATGTTTCAAAAAAACTTAGTGACCAAATAAGGAATATAACAAGAGTGAATATTGGCAGTGAGTGCGAACGGTGAAGACTTAGAGCTCAAAAAGACACAAGACCGACCCAGAGCTGCTACTTTTCTTCTGAACAGGTAAGATAACTGGCTATAGCTAATTCAGTCAGGTACTTTATCACCACCACTAGATGTGCTTACTAGGGACTGGTGTTTAAATTAATTTTTAAAAAAGCAGCCGTGTCACATCTGATTAAAACCTCAGCACTGATAAGTACTCCAAAATATACACCAGAAACCGATAGTTAGTCTCTATAGTGACTCAGTTTAGCTCTCGTCCAAAACGATTAATGGTAAACATTACTTATAGCCATCCCTAGCAACTATCTAGCTATTTATCTGTTTAGCAGTCAATATAACGCTAGATACGGGTTTTAGAAGAGTCCCTTTCTATTCTCGGTCTCTCCTACCAGTCTAAACTGGCTTTGCTAAGGTAAGCAGTAAATTACTAGAACCTGTAAAGTAGTAACTCCAGCTCTGGGGTGTGTATTTTGGAGCAGTGGGATTTTCAGGTGTAACAGACTTAGCTTTGGTTAACGCAGCTAGCAGTGCATGAGGCTAGTTTAGTTCACATGAGCCGGTTTATAATATGGTGGTAGAAGTTACTGAACGCGTCTTTCACTTTATTGTGTAGATTTAGCCTGGCCCAACTTGGCAACCCGATGTAGCATGAAGGGGTGGGCCCAGCAGACTACTCTCTGTAATGTTTTAAAATTTAACCGCTCCAGCTATTTCACACGCTTGCTCTCTTACCTTTAAGTTTTTCAACCTTTTCATAGCTCTTTATTATAGTGTCCTGAAAGAAAACTCACGAGATTAAAAAGTGACGATATTTCTCGTCAAGCTTAAACCTGTCTCGCGGGGGAAAAACAGTAGGTGAGCTCCGCGGTACAGTTAAAAAACTCCGCGGTACAGGTAAAAAGCTCCGCGGTATAGTTGAAAAGCTCCACGGTACAGGTAAAAAGCTCCGCGGTACAGTTTAAAAGCTCCGCGGTACAGTTAAAAAGCTCCGCGGTACAGTTAAAAAACTCCGCGGTACAGGTAAAAAGCTCCGCGGTATAGTTGAAAAGCTCCGCGGTACAGTTGAAAAGCTCCGCGGTACAGTTAAAAAGCTCCGCGGTACAGTTTAAAAGCTTCGCGGTACAGGTAAAAAGCTCCACGGTACAGTTACAAAGCTCCACGGTCCAGTTACAAAGCTCCGCGGTACAGGTAAAAAGCTCCCCGGTACAGGTAAAAAGCTCCGCGGTACAGTTAAAAAGCTCCGCGGTACAGTTAAAAAGCTCCGCGGTACAGTTTAAAAAGCTCTGCGGTACAGTTAAAAAGCTCCGCGGTACAGTTACAAAGCTCCGCGGTACAGGTAAAAAGCTCCGCGGTACAGTTAAAAAGCTCCGCGGTACAGTTAAAAAGCTCAGCGGTACAGTTTAAAAAGCTCTGCGGTACAGTTAAAAAGCTCCGCGGTACAGTTACAAAGCTCCGCGGTACAGGTAAAAAGCTCTGCGGTACAGTTAAAAAGCTCCACGGTACAGTTTAAAAAGCTCTGCGGTACAGTTAAAAAGCTCCGCGGTACAGTTAAAAAGCTCCGCGGTACAGTTACAAAGCTCCGCGGTACAGGTAAAAAGCTCCGCGGTGCAGTTAAAAAGCTCCGCGGTACAGTTAAAAAGTTCCGCGGTACAGTTACAAAGCTCCGCGGTACAGGTAAAAAGCTCCGCGGTACAGGTAAAAAGCCCCGCGGTACAGTTAAAAAGCTCCGCGGTACAGTTTAAAAAGCTCTGCGGTACAGTTTAAAAAGCTCCGCGCTACAGTTAAAAAGCTCCACGGTACAGTTTAAAAAGCTCTGCGGTACAGTTTAAAAAGCTCCGCGGTACAGGTAAAAAGCTCCGCGGTATAGTTGAAAAGCTCCACGGTACGGGTAAAAAGCTCCGCGGTACAGTTTAAAAGCTCCGCGGTACAGTTAAAAAGCTCCGCGGTACAGTTAAAAAACTCCGCGGTACAGGTAAAAAGCTCCGCGGTATAGTTGAAAAGCTCCGCGGTACAGTTGAAAAGCTCCGCGGTACAGTTAAAAAGCTCCGCGGTACAGTTAAAAAGCTCCGCGGTACAGTTTAAAAGCTTCGCGGTACAGGTAAAAAGCTCCACGGTACAGTTACAAAGCTCCACGGTCCAGTTACAAAGCTCCGCGGTACAGGTAAAAAGCTCCGCGGTACAGGTAAAAAGCCCCGCGGTACAGTTAAAAAGCTCCGCGGTACAGTTTAAAAAGCTCTGCGGTACAGTTTAAAAAGCTCCGCGCTACAGTTAAAAAGCTCCACGGTACAGTTTAAAAAGCTCTGCGGTACAGTTTAAAAAGCTCCGCGGTACAGGTAAAAAGCTCCGCGGTATAGTTGAAAAGCTCCACAGTACGGGTAAAAAGCTCCGCGGTACAGTTTAAAAGCTCCGCGGTACAGTTAAAAAGCTCCGCGGTACAGTTAAAAAACTCCGCGGTACAGGTAAAAAGCTCCGCGGTATAGTTGAAAAGCTCCGCGGTACAGTTGAAAAGCTCCGCGGTACAGTTAAAAAGCTCCGCGGTACAGTTAAAAAGCTCCGCGGTACAGTTTAAAAGCTTCGCGGTACAGGTAAAAAGCTCCACGGTACAGTTACAAAGCTCCACGGTCCAGTTACAAAGCTCCGCGGTACAGGTAAAAAGCTCCGCGGTACAGGTAAAAAGCCCCGCGGTACAGTTAAAAAGCTCCGCGGTACAGTTTAAAAAGCTCTGCGGTACAGTTTAAAAAGCTCCGCGCTACAGTTAAAAAGCTCCATGGTACAGTTTAAAAAGCTCTGCGGTACAGTTTAAAAAGCTCCGCGGTACAGGTAAAAAGCTCCGCGGTATAGTTGAAAAGCTCCACAGTACGGGTAAAAAGCTCCGCGGTACAGTTTAAAAGCTCCGCGGTACAGTTTAAAAGCTCTGCGGTACAGTTAAAAAACTCCGCGGTACAGGTAAAAAGCTCCGCGGTATAGTTGAAAAGCTCCGCGGTACAGTTGAAAAGCTCCGCGGTACAGTTAAAAAGCTCCGCGGTACAGTTAAAAAGCTCCGCGGTATAGTTTAAAAGCTTCGCGGTACAGGTAAAAAGCTCCACGGTACAGTTACAAAGCTCCACGGTACAGTTACAAAGCTCCGCGGTACAGGTAAAAAGCTCCGCGGTACAGGTAAAAAGCCCCGCGGTACAGTTAAAAAGCTCCGCGGTACAGTTTAAAAAGCTCTGCGGTACAGTTTAAAAAGCTCCGCGCTACAGTTAAAAAGCTCCACGGTACAGTTTAAAAAGCTCTGCGGTACAGTTTAAAAAGCTCCGCGGTACAGGTAAAAAGCTCCGCGGTATAGTTGAAAAGCTCCACGGTACGGGTAAAAAGCTCCGCGGTACAGTTTAAAAGCTCCGCGGTACAGTTAAAAAGCTCCGCGGTACAGTTAAAAAACTCCGCGGTACAGGTAAAAAGCTCCGCGGTATAGTTGAAAAGCTCCGCGGTACAGTTGAAAAGCTCCGCGGTACAGTTAAAAAGCTCCGCGGTACAGTTAAAAAGCTCCGCGGTACAGTTTAAAAGCTTCGCGGTACAGGTAAAAAGCTCCACGGTACAGTTACAAAGCTCCGCGGTACAGGTAAAAAGCTCCACGGTACAGGTAAAAAGCTCCGCGGTACAGTTAAAAAGCTCCGCGGTACAGTTAAAACGCTCCGCGGTACAGTTTAAAAAGCTCTGCGGTACAGTTAAAAAGCTCCGCGGTACAGTTACAAAGCTCCGCGGTACAGGTAAAAAGCTCCGCGGTACAGTTAAAAAGCTCCGCGGTACAGTTAAAAAGCTCCGCGGTACAGTTACAAAGCTCCGCGGTACAGGTAAAAAGCTCCGCGGTACAGTTAAAAAGCTCCGCGGTACAGTTAAAATTTCCGCGGTACAGTTACAAAGCTCCGCGGTACAGGTAAAAAGCTCCGCGGTACAGGTAAAAAGCTCCGCGGTACAGTTAAAAAGCTCCGCGGTACAGTTTAAAAAGCTCCGCGGTACAGTTTAAAAAGCTCCGCGCTACAGTTAAAAAGCTCCACGGTACAGTTTAAAAAGCTCTGCGGTACAGTTTAAAAAGCTCCGCGGTACAGGTAAAAAGCTCCGCGGTACAGTTAAAAAGCTCCGCGGTACAGTTAAAATTTCCGCGGTACAGTTACAAAGCTCCGCGGTACAGGTAAAAAGCTCCGCGGTACAGGTAAAAAGCTCCGCGGTACAGTTAAAAAGCTCCGCGGTACAGTTTAAAAAGCTCCGCGGTACAGTTTAAAAAGCTCCGCGCTACAGTTAAAAAGCTCCACGGTACAGTTTAAAAAGCTCTGCGGTACAGTTTAAAAAGCTCCGCGGTACAGGTAAAAAGCTCCGCGGTACAGTTTAAAAAGCTCCGCGGTACAGTTTAAAAAGCTCCGCGGTACAGTTTAAAAAGCTCCGCGGTACAGTTTAAAAAGCTCTGCGGTACAGTTTAAAAAGCTCTGCGGTACAGGTAAAAAGCTCCGCGGTACAGGTAAAAAGCTCCGCGGTACAGTTACAAAGCTCCGCGGTACAGGTAAAAAGCTCTGCGGTACAGTTTAAAAAGCTCCGCGGTACAGTTTAAAAAGCTCCGCGGTACAGTTAAAAAGCTCCGCGGTACACTTTAAAAAGCTTCGCGGTACAGGTAAAAAGCTCCGCGGTACAGTTTAAAAAGCTCTGCGGTACAGTTTAAAAAGCTCTGCGGTACAGTTTAAAAAGCTCTGCGGTACAGGTAAAAAGCTCCGCGGTACAGTTACAAAGCTCCGCGGTACAGTTACAAAGCTCCGCGGTACAGGTAAAAAGCTCCGCGGTACAGGTAAAAAGCTCCGCGGTACAGTTACAAAGCTCCGCGGTACAGGTAAAAAGCTCCGCGGTACAGTTACAAAGCTCCGCGGTACAGGTAAAAAGCTCCGCGGTACAGTTAAAAAGCTCCGCGGTACAGTTAAAAAGCTGCGCGGTACCGTTAAAAAGCTCCGCGGTACAGTTACAAAGCTCCGCGGTACAGGTAAAAAGCTCCGCGGTACAGTTACAAAGCTCCGCGGTACAGGTAAAAAGCTCCGCGGTACAGTTAAAAAGCTCCGCGGTACAGTTAAAATTTCCGCGGTACAGTAACAAAGCTCCGCGGTACAGGTAAAAAGCTCCGCGGTACAGGTAAAAAGCTCCGCGGTACAGTTAAAAAGCTCCGCGGTACAGTTTAAAAAGCTCTGCGGTACAGTTTAAAAAGCTCCGCGGTACCGTTAAAAAGCTCCGCGGTACAGTTACAAAGCTCTGCGGTACAGTTTAAAAAGCTCCGCGGTACAGTTAAAAAGCTCCGCGGTACAGTTAAAAAGCTCTGCGGTACCGTTAAAAAGCTCCGCGGTACAGTTACAAAGCTCTGCGGTACAGTTTAAAAAGCTCCGCGGTACAGTTAAAAAGCTCCGCGGTACAGTTAAAAAGCTCCGCGGTACAGTTACAAAGCTCCGCGGTACAGGTAAAAAGCTCCGCGGTACAGTTAAAAAGCTCCGCGGTACAGTTAAAAAGCTCCGCGGTACAGTTAAAAAGCTCAGCGGTACAGTTTAAAAAGCTCTGCGGTACAGTTAAAAAGCTCCGCGGTACAGTTACAAAGCTCCGCGGTACAGGTAAAAAGCTCTGCGGTACAGTTAAAAAGCTCCACGGTACAGTTTAAAAAGCTCCGCGGTACAGTTAAAAAGCTCCGCGGTACAGTTAAAAAGCTCCGCGGTACAGTTACAAAGCTCCGCGGTACAGGTAAAAAGCTCCGCGGTACAGTTAAAAAGCTCCGCGGTACAGTTAAAATTTCCGCGGTACAGTTACAAAGCTCCGCGGTACAGGTAAAAAGCTCCGCGGTACAGGTAAAAAGCTCCGCGGTACAGTTAAAAAGCTCCGCGGTACAGTTTAAAAAGCTCTGCGGTACAGTTTAAAAAGCTCCGCGCTACAGTTAAAAAGCTCCACGGTACAGTTTAAAAAGCTCTGCGGTACAGTTTAAAAAGCTCCGCGGTACAGGTAAAAAGCTCCGCGGTACAGTTTAAAAAGCTCCGCGGTACAGTTTAAAAAGCTCTGCGGTACAGTTTAAAAAGCTCCGCGGTACAGTTTAAAAAGCTCCGCGGTATAGTTTAAAAAGCTCTGCGGTACAGGTAAAAAGCTCCGCGGTACAGGTAAAAAGCTCCGCGGTACAGTTACAAAGCTCCGCGGTACAGGTAAAAAGCTCTGCGGTACAGTTTAAAAAGCTCCGCGGTACAGTTTAAAAAGCTCCGCGGTACAGTTAAAAAGCTCCGCGGTACACTTTAAAAAGCTTCGCGGTACAGGTAAAAAGCTCCGCGGTACAGTTTAAAAAGCTCTGCGGTACAGTTTATAAAGCTCTGCGGTACAGTTTAAAAAGCTCTGCGGTACAGGTAAAAAGCTCCGCGGTACAGTTACAAAGCTCCGCGGTACAGTTACAAAGCTCCGCGGTACAGGTAAAAAGCTCCGCGGTACAGGTAAAAAGCTCCGCGGTACAGTTACAAAGCTCCGCGGTACAGGTAAAAAGCTCCGCGGTACAGTTACAAAGCTCCGCGGTACAGTTAAAAAGCTCCGCGGTACAGTTAAAAAGCTCCGCGGTACAGTTAAAAAGCTCCGCGGTACCGTTAAAAAGCTCCGCGGTACAGTTACAAAGCTCTGCGGTACAGTTTAAAAAGCTCCGCGGTACAGTTAAAAAGCTCCGCGGTACAGTTAAAAAGCTCCGCGGTACAGGTAAAAAGCTCCGCGGTACAGTTAAAAAGCTCCGCGGTACAGTTACAAAGCTCCGCGGTACAGGTAAAAAGCTCCGCGGTACAGTTACAAAGCTCCGCGGTACAGTTACAAAGCTCCGCGGTACAGGTAAAAAGCTCCGCGGTACAGTTACAAAGCTCCGCGGTACAGGTAAAAAGCTCCGCGGTACAGTTACAAAGCTCCGCGGTACAGGTAAAAAGCTCCGCGGTACAGTTAAAAAGCTCCGCGGTACAGTTACAAAGCTCCGCGGTACAGTTAAAAAGCTCCGCGGTACAGTTAAAAATCTCCGTGGTACAGTTAAAAAGCTCCGCGGTACAGTTTAAAAGCTCCGTGGTACAGTTTAAAAGCTCCGCGGTACAGTTTAAAAAGCTCCGCGGTACAGTTTAAAAAGCTCCGCGGTACAGTTACAAATCTCTGCGGTACAGTTAAAAAGCTCCGCGGTACAGTTTAAAAAGCTCCGTGGTACAGTTACAAAGCTCCGCGGTACAGGTAAAAAGCTCCGCGGTACAGTTAAAAAGCTCCGCGGTACAGTTAAAAAGCTCCGCGGTACCGTTAAAAAGCTCCGCGGTACAGTTACAAAGCTCTGCGGTACAGTTTAAAAAGCTCCGCGGTACAGTTAAAAAGCTCCGCGGTACAGTTAAAAAGCTCCGCGGTACAGGGAAAAAGCTCCGCGGTACAGTTAAAAAGCTCTGTGGTACAGTTACAAAGCTCCGCGGTACAGGTAAAAAGCTCCGCAGTACAGTTACAAAGCTCCGCGGTACAGTTACAAAGCTCCGCGGTACAGGTAAAAAGCTCCGCGGTACAGTTACAAAGCTCCGCGGTACAGCTAAAAAGCTCCGCGGTACAGTTAAAAAGCTCCGCGGTACAGGTAAAAAGCTCCGCGGTACAGTTAAAAAGCTCCGCGGTACAGTTACAAAGCTCCGCGGTACAGGTAAAAAGCTCCGCGGTACAGTTAAAAATCTCCGTGGTACAGTTAAAAAGCTCCGCGGTACAGTTTAAAAAGCTCCGCGGTACAGTTTAAAAAGCTCCGCGGTACAGTTACAAATCTCCGCGGTACAGTTAAAAAGCTCCGCGGTACAGTTACAAATCTCCGCGGTACAGTTTAAAAAGCTCCGTGGTACAGTTACAAATCTCCGCGGTACAGTTAAAAAGCTCCGTGGTACAGTTAAAAAGCTCTGCGGTACAGTTTAAAAAGCTCTGCGGTACAGTTTAAAAAGCTCCGCGGTACAGTTAAAAAGCTCCGCGGTACAGTTTAAAAAGCTCTGCGGTACAGTTTAAAAAGCTCTGCGGTACAGGTAAAAAGCTCTGCGGTACAGGTAAAAAGCTCCGCGGTACAGTTTAAAAAGCTCTGCGGTACAGGTAAAAAGCTCCGCGGTACAGTTAAAAAGCTCCACGGTACAGTTTAAAAAGCTCCGCGGTACAGTTAAAAAGCTCCGCGGTACAGTTAAAAAGCTCCGCGGTACAGGGAAAAAGCTCCGCGGTACAGTTAAAAAGCTCCGTGGTACAGTTACAAAGCTCCGCGGTACAGGTAAAAAGCTCCGCAGTACAGTTACAAAGCTCCGCGGTACAGTTACAAAGCTCCGCGGTACAGGTAAAAAGCTCCGCGGTACAGTTACAAAGCTCCGCGGTACAGCTAAAAAGCTCCGCGGTACAGTTAAAAAGCTCCGCGGTACAGGTAAAAAGCTCCGCGGTACAGTTAAAAAGCTCCGCGGTACAGTTACAAAGCTCCGCGGTACAGGTAAAAAGCTCCGCGGTACAGTTAAAAATCTCCGTGGTACAGTTAAAAAGCTCCGCGGTACAGTTTAAAAGCTCCGTGGTACAGTTTAAAAGCTCCGCGGTACAGTTTAAAAAGCTCCGCGGTACAGTTTAAAAAGCTCCGCGGTACAGTTACAAATCTCCGCGGTACAGTTAAAAAGCTCCGCGGTACAGTTACAAATCTCCGCGGTACAGTTTAAAAAGCTCCGTGGTACAGTTACAAATCGCCGCGGTACAGTTAAAAAGCTCCGTGGTACAGTTAAAAAGCTCCGCGGTACAGTTTAAAAAGCTCCGCGGTACAGTTAAAAAGCTCCGCGGTACAGTTAAAAAGCTCCGCGGTACAGTTAAAAAGCTCCGCGGTACAGTTACAAAGCTCCGCGGTACAGTTAAAAAGCTCCGCGGTACAGTTACAAAGCTCCGCGGTACAGGTAAAAAGCTCTGCGGTACAGTTACAAAGCTCCGCGGTACAGTTACAAAGCTCCGCGGTACAGGTAAAAAGCTCCGCGGTACAGTTACAAAGCTCCGCGGTACAGGTAAAAAGCTCCGCGGTACAGATAAAAATCTCCGTGGTACAGTTAAAAAGCTCCGCGGTACAGTTTAAAAGCTCCGTGGTACAGTTTAAAAAGCTCCGCGGTACAGTTTAAAAAGCTCCGCGGTACAGTTACAAATCTCCGCGGTACAGTTAAAAAGCTCCGCGGTACAGTTACAAATCTCCGCGGTACAGTTTAAAAAGCTCCGTGGTACAGTTACAAATCTCCGCGGTACAGTTAAAAAGCTCCGTGGTACAGTTAAAAAGCTCCGCGGTACAGTTTAAAAAGCTCTGCGGTACAGTTTAAAAAGCTCCGCGGTACAGTTAAAAAGCTCCGCGGTACAGTTTAAAAAGCTCTGCGGTACAGTTTAAAAAGCTCTGCGGTACAGGTAAAAAGCTCCGCGGTACAGTTTAAAAAGCTCTGCGGTACAGGTAAAAAGCTCCGCGGTACAGTTAAAAAGCTCCACGGTACAGTTTAAAAAGCTCTGCGGTACAGTTTAAAAAGCTCTGCGGTACAGGTAAAAAGCTCCGCGGTACAGCAAAGTGTAAATAAGGTATTGCTAAACAAACCGCTAACTAGGTAGTATCTTGTCTATAATCGCACAGTCCCACAGCTAACTAGTGTGGTATGGCTGGGAGATTATTCTCGTAGGGTTCAGATATGGTCCTACTGCCTGATTTAGTGTGTAGGGCTAATAACATGGCATTAATATAACAGCCTTAAAAGTCACGCACATGTCTGCCTAGTCACTAAGACAGTAGTGAATTGGGACACGGCCAATGGAAGGGGAACGCAGGTAAGAGGTGGGCCTGGTGCGGAGGGGGAAGATAAAGGGGGACGCACCCAGGTGAGCTCACCTCCACTTTGGTCAAATACAAAGAACATCTAATTGTTTGGCGTGGCACTGTCGTTGCTGGAAGAACTCAACTAGGTATGTGGGATATACATATGTGATTTGTTTTTATTGTTTGCCAACGGATAAAGGCTGAAGCTTATAGGATGTGTCGTGATGTCATGATGGGAAGCAGTTGTACTGGATATCTTATGTATGTGGACTTGTATGCCCAATTTGCACATGCTCTCAGGGCTATAATGGTAAATTTTACCAGTCCATGTTTTTGTTTGTATTTTGTTATTGATTTTTATTGTGATTTGATTGTTTGTTTTTTGTAGAGTGGGACCGCAGTCTTGGTGCGTGCGGGCCACTGTTTTCTCCCTCCCTATAAATTATTTTTAAGTTTTACTGTGTGGAGTTTCCTCTTGTCCATTTAGACGTGATACAGCTGTTTAATTGAGCCACTGCTTATATATCTTTTTTTCTTTTAGTGATTACCTATCTCTTCTCTGTACTAATACTCTGGTTAGATCTGGATGGTTGAAATTACTTGTATGTTTTTGTTGTAGAATATTGTAATAACATATCACAGGCCATTTTTTTTTTTTTAGTTGTTGTTATTGAAGCATTTGTATTTTTTTGTTTTCTTTTGTTTGTGGTTAAGGTGTGGACTGCCCCAGTATTCTGGGTTGTGTATTTTGTTACGGTGTTGTTGTGGCTGGTTGTGTTTTTTTTTTGTTTGTTTGAAAAGATTAGAGTGTAGTGAGGTAGATTGTGTGCTGTGGTGATCTTTATTGCTAGTGTGTGAATTCTGTGGGTATGGACATTCCTTGACCACACTTTCTTTTGGCCTGTGATTGTTAAAGATTTGTGTAGTTCAACCCAGATCTGGTACAGTAATTTTTAATAATTATTAGTGTTTCTATTTTAAAAAATATTTTTGTCAAACTCTAAATAATATATATATATATATATATATATATATATATATATATATATATATATATAACTGCAATTTGACATCCTGATTGTGCATGTGAAATTTTGGTTGGCTCAGGTACTCATTTAGTTGAGTGACCTAGTGGGGGTCCCCGTTTATAATATTAGGGGTGGCGTAGTCGTAATAGCTGGGTGTCTATATGGGTATACTTTTAGTGTGTGAGTAATATCGCACAAGGCTTTAATTAATATTGGTCACATTTGGCGTAGTCGGCAGGATCGTGTTTAATTGAGCCTTATGCCATTTTTTTTCCTGTGCACGTAATTGGATGCCATTAAGAGTTGTATTAAGGTGGCTCAATAGCTGTTATAGGTAGAGGGAGTACAGTGGTCTGTAGTTGGATATCAGCGCTGGAGTCATCAGGACTGTCTAGACAGTGTCTGAAGAAACACCAATTTGCGTGGAATGGAATTGGGACTATCATAACTAATAGTAATTTGTTCATTTTAACTGTGGGTTATCTCATCTATACTGTACTTATTTTTCCAATTTAGTATTTTTCATATTTCTTTTTTTTGTATACTTGACAATGGCTGATGATGTGGCAGAGCAATTAAGGGCTCTTACAGAAATGGTGCAACAGCTTCGTACTGAAAATACTAGGCTTAGAGAGGAGATGGCCCAAAGGCCAGTGGCAGGTGCAGTGGCTAGTCCAGTGAGAGAGGGTTCATCGGCACAGTCTCCTGCTAGAAGTGGTGTTCAAGAGGAACCAGTTGCTGTTAATGGTGTTATAGAAAGGTTAATATATATGCCACGAGATAGAAAATGCCCTAGATTTTCAGGGGAGGTGTCTAGTGATTTGCTCATTGTTGAAGATTGGATAGAAGAAGCACGCCGTTTTTTAGCATCACGTCCTGGGTCCCGTTCTGAACAAGCTTTGACTGTTTTTGATTTGTTAGATGGCGAAGCACGTACAGAAGTAAAATTCCATCCTATAACTGAGCGCAATGATCCTGAGAAAATTTTTAGTATTCTTACCAGTGTTTATGGGTGTGCCCAGTCCAGCATTAGTCTGCAGAACCAGTTCTTCCAGCGGCGACAGCGCGAAGGAGAGTCTCTAAGAGCGTATTCCCATGCACTACTCTCATTAATGGAGGTGGTTAAGCGTCGTGATTCTTCTTGTTTTATTAATTCTGATTTAGTGCTACGTGACCAATTCATTGAGCATCTTAGAGATGCAGTGTTAAGGAGAGAACTAAGGCGCCAAGTTCGAGTAGATCCTGCTCTTACCTTTCTAGCAATCCGTAGTTCGTTGGGTGGAGGAGGGAGAGTCTGTTAGCACTCATCGAACCCGTGCCTATTCTTCGTGTACTTACACAGCGGCAGTGGAGTGTGGAGCGGGGGCGAATGCTGTCATGGCACAACGTACAGATGAGCTGACTGAGTTGAAAGAGGGACTTAGAAGGCAACAGTTACAATTAGATGCCATTATGAGATGTTTAGAGTCTCCTCCTGTTGCTGTTCAGCCTAGGGGTGGGTCAGTTCACCGTGGTCCCAAAGGTAGATTTCAGGCAGAGGGTAGAGTGATCTGTTTGAGGTGTAACTTACCCGGGCATATTGCCCGGTTTTGTAGAACATCTATAGAAGGTGGTTCGGAGGCCGGGGCCTCTACGGACCGTGCTGTTAGGCAGCAGGAAAACTAACACCCCCCGGCACAATGGCCCAAGTGTCGGGAGGGGAGGTTGCGGGCTCGAACCAGTCTAATACTGTCCAGCTAATTGGGAACTGTCCTACAGTAGAAATGGTGGTTGGGGGTGTTACAATTGCCTGTTTGTTGGACACTGGTTCCATGGTGAGTACTATAACTCAAGATTTTTTCGAGGAACATCTATCTCAGCAGCTACAAGCACTTTTACAATCTTGTTCTTGGCTTCAACTAAAAGCTGCCAATGGCTTAGAGATCCCGTATGTTGGGTATGTGGAAGCAGATGTTTGTCTCTTGGGTTAGGTCCTACCTAAAATGGGGATCTTGATTACAAAGAGTGTTCCCGAGGCTCACAGACACCTTTCTAAGAAGGTAATTCCAGGTTTGGTGGGCATGAACATTATAAGTCAGTGTTACCAGGAATTGTTTTTACAGCATGGTCAAGCTCTGTTTAATGTTCCTAATGTCCAGCAGGCAGGCAAAGTCTGGCAACAGGCATTGTTTCAGTGTCAGAATCTAGAACACATTTCACAAAATGGTAGGGTTGGTTTGGTTCGGGTCCAACAGGGTCCTGCAGTTAGGGTGCCTTTTCGGCAGCATGCCACGATGGCTTGGGGTTTATCATTTCTACTGGGTTGTTGGAACCAGTGTCTTTTGTAGATGGCCAGCTACCATGTGATCTTCTCATCCCTTCTGCTTTAGTGTCAGTGGGGAGGGGGGTTCTACAGGTGCCGGTTGTGAATGTTGGTCATCAAGACAGGTGGCTTCAGCCCAAGACGGTACTGGGAGAATTGCATGTTGTTCAACTCATGTCTACTCCTAAGGTAGTACAGGTTCATAGGGATGACCAGGGTCATGTGGCTACTGTCCAATCTGTGCAAGCAGAAAGGGATTCTAGTATTGATTTCTTCCAACTTTCCTGGCCATCCTTATCTGCTCAAGACCAGGAGCAGGCTCGGGCTTTGTTGATGAAGCATCAAAACCTCTTCAGTGAACATGCTGGCGATATAGGTTGCACTACATTAGTTCAGCATAGTATCCCTTTACTGGATTCAGTCCCAGTACGGCAGAGGTATCGCCGCCTACCTCCATCTCAATATGATTTGGTCAAGGCTCATATTCAGGAGCTAGTGGAACATCAAGTGGTACGTCCTAGCTCTAGTCCTTATGCATCTCCTATTGTAGTGGTCCAAAAAAAAGACGGGTCCATTCGTCTATGTGTTGATTATCGTCAACTTAACGCTAAGACTCGCAAGGATGCTTTTCCATTACCCAGGATTGAAGAGTCTCTTGATGCTCTGAGTGGATCTAAGTGGTTCAGCACATTAGATTTGGCAAGCGGCTATAACCAGGTCCCGGTGTTGGAAAAAGATAAGGAAAAGACTGCTTTCTGTACGCCCTTTGGGTTATTTGAATTTAATCGGATGCCATTCGGGCTTTGTAACGCACCTAGCACTTTCCAGCGCCTAATGGAGAGGATATTTGGAGATCAGAGTTTTCACACGCTGTTATTGTATTTGGATGATATTGTCATCTTTTCATCTGACTTTCAACAGCACTTGCAGCGATTAGATATGGTGTTGAGTCGTCTACAACAGCATAACTTAAAGCTGAAGTTGGAGAAATGCCATTTTTTTCAAACTAGGGTGAGCTACCTAGGGCACGTGATCTCTGAATCGGGGGTTGAGACGGACCCCGAAATGATTAGAGCAGTGGTTGATTGGAAGCGCCCTACTACTGTCAAAGAGGTGAGGTCTTTCTTGGGGTTTGCTTCCTATTACAGGCGGTTTGTGGAGGGGTTTGCTGCATTGGCCGCACCCCTTCATAAGCTGGTGGGGGCTCTGCAGGGCTCTAAGAAGCATAAGATGCATAGTATAGTAACTCCACATTGGGACGAGGTATGTGAAACCAGCTTTCGGGCACTGAAGGACCGGCTGGTAAGGGCTCCCGTACTGGGATTTGCTGATTTCACCCGTTCATTTATTGTGGAAATTGATGCTAGCCACAAAGGATTAGGAGCAGTGCTGTCCCAAGAGCAGGAGGGAAAGCGACGTCCTATTGCATTCGCTAGTCGCGGATTGCGCCCTAGTGAGCGTAATATGTCCAATTACAGCTCCATGAAGCTTGAACTTCTGGCTCTTAAATGGGCTGTGACGGAGAAATTTAGGGAGTATTTGTTGGGTACTCAGTTTACTGTTTACACCAACAATAATCCCCTAAGCTATCTGCAGTCTGCAAAATTGGGAGCGGTGGAACAGCGTTGGGCATCTCAGTTGGCACTGTTTAACTATGAGCTTAAGTATCGGCCTGGTACATCTAATGGGAATGCAGATGCTCTTTCTCGGTTACCGGTAGTCACTGAGCAGTCTTTGGTGGGTGTCAGGGGGATCTCGGTCCCTCCAGGGGTTCCTTTGGCTGAGGAGGAAACAGCAAGTAGGTCCCAGGTGGTTACCTCTTTAACAGTTGATGCTATTCCATCACGTAGTCCTGTAGATTTACAAATTCTGCAAGAAGCTGACCCTTTAATTGCAGCTTTTAGAGTTTATTGGAGGAGAGGACAGGCACCTACGGCCAGAGAACTAAGAAATGAGAGAGAGGGGGTGAAGGAGTTGGTTCGGCAGTGGCAAAGAATTGTGGAAAGACAAGGTGTTTTGTATAGGTCAGTACAGTTGCCTCCAGCTAAACATACTGTTTTTCATCTGGTATTACCTAAAGCATTGCAGACTGAAGTACTCTTGGCCCTTCATGACCAGCATGGCCATCAGGGGATGGAGCGCACTACGGACCTTGTGAGGCAGCGGTGCTATTGGCCAAAAATGTGGCAAGATATTAAAAAGTGGTGCACGGAGTGTGAGCGTTGTTCCATTGCCAAAGCTATGCATCCTAAAGTACGGACCTTTATGGGTAGCTTGTTGGCCACTAGACCATTAGAAATTCTGGCTATGGATTTTACAGTATTGGAAAAGGCAAGTAACGGGCAGGAAAATGTACTAGTTCTAACTGATGTGTTTTCAAAGTTTACCCAGGCCTATGCAGTTGCTGATCAAAAGGCTGGTACAGTGGTACGAGTACTTGTAGAGAAGTGGTTTTATGTGTACGGTGTACCGAAGCGAATCCATTCAGATCAGGGGCATAGTTTTGAGGGGGAGCTTTTGAAGCACTTGTGTGAGACCTATGGCATCGAGAAGAGCCGTACTACGCCATACCATCCTGAAGGGAATGGACGATGTGAGCGTTTCAACCGAACATTGCATGATTTGTTGCGTACGTTGCCGCCGGATAAGAAGCGCAAGTGGCCCCAGCTCTTACCTCATCTGTTGTTTGCATACAACACAACCATACACCAATCTATGCAGTACTCCCCTTATGAATTGTTGTTTGGGCAAAAACCCCAATTACCAATCGACCAAATGTTGGGAGACCTGGGGGAGGAGTATGTAGAAACTGTAGATCCAGCTGATTGGGTGGCGCAACATAAAAGACATTTGTCTGAAGTATACGCTAGCACAAGGGAACAGCTAGAGTCAGCAGCCGCCTATCGGAGGAGAGAGTGTGGTACGCCAGTACCAATATTGTCTGTAGGTACTTTGGTTCGTTGTAAAAATCATTTTCAGGGTCGCCACAAGATCCAGGATTTGTGGAGTACGACTACCTTTCAAGTGGTAAAATGTTTAGACGAAGTGGGGACATTGTACAAGATCAGGCCTGTAGAAGGGGAAGGATGCTGTAAAACTATGCACAGGTCTGAGTTGAAACCAGTTTCTGATATCAACAAGGGTCAGGTATTGAGGACTCCTGTGGTTACATCACCCTATCATAGGACACAAAAGGAGTCAGATGAGGAGAGCACTCCTGAGGGAATGGTGCTTCGTGTGAGGTCTAGGGTAGGGACACAGTCAGGAGCAACTGCAGTTGACCCTTCATCTGTTCAACATCCGGTTCATATGAATCACGATCAAGGGCCCACAGAGAGTGAGAATTTGTGTTTAAGGGGCATGGTGGATGGTAATGTTGAGAGTCCCGACGAGCAACTTCGATTAGAGGTAAGGCGATCGGTTCGTGGGACGGCCGGACAGCATTCAAACCCGTTCCACCTTCCTCGTTCTGCTGTAATAAATTCTGTCTTGAGGTCATCTGCACAAGGATGTGCCTCTGGTCTTTTTCGGCCATGGCAACAGCCATAGGGTAATTTTTTTTTGCTTTCCCGGGGATGGTGAAAATTAAAGGGGGGATGAATGTGGTATGGCTGGGAGATTATTATCGTAGGGTTCAGATATGGTCCTACTGCCTGATTTAGTGTGTAGGGCTAATAACATGGCATTAATATAACAGCCTTAAAAGTCACGCACATGTCTGCCTAGTCACTAAGACAGTAGTGAATTGGGACACGGCCAATGGAAGGGGAACGCAGGTAAGAGGTGGGCCTGGTGCGGAGGGGGAAGATAAAGGGGGACGCACCCAGGTGAGCTCACCTCCACTTTGGGCAAAAACAAAGAGCGTCTAATTGTTTGGCATGGCACTGTCTTTGCTGGAAGAACTCAACTAGGTATGTGGGATATACATATGTGATTTGTTTTTATTGTTTGCCAACGGATAAAGGCTGAAGCTTATAGGATGTGTCGTGATGTCGTGATGGGAAGCAGTTGGACTGGTTATCTTATGTATGTGGACTTGTATGCCCAATTTGCACATGCTCTCAGGGCTATAATGGTAAAATTTACCAGTCCATGTTTTTGTTTGTATTTTGTTATTGATTTTTATTGTGATTTGATTGTTTGTTTTTTGTAGAGTGGGACCGCAGTCTTGGTGCGTGCGGGCCACTGTTTTCTCCCTCCCTATAAATTATTTTTAAGTTTTACTGTGTGGAGTTTCCTCTTGTCCATTTAGACGTGATACAGCTGTTTAATTGAGCCACTGCTTATATATCTTTTTTTCTTTTAGTGATTACCTATCTCTTCTCTGTACTAATACTCTGGTTAGATCTGGATGGTTGAAATTACTTGTATGTTTTTGTTGTAGAATATTGTAATAACATATCACAGGCCGGTTATTTTTTTGAGTTGTTGTTATTGAAGCATTTGTATTTTTTTGTTTTCTTTTGTTTGTGGTTAAGGTGTGGACTGCCCCAGTATTCTGGGTTGTGTATTTTGTTACGGTGTTGTTGTGGCTGGTTGTGTTTTTTTTTGTTTGTTTGAAAAGATTAGAGTGTAGTGAGGTAGATTGTGTGCTGTGGTGATCTTTATTGCTAGTGTGTGAATTCTGTGGGTATGGACATTCCTTGACCACACTTTCTTTTGGCCTGTGATTGTTAAAGATTTGTGTAGTTCAACCCAGATCTGGTACAGTAATTTTTAATAATTATTAGTGTTTCTATTTTAAAAAATATGTTTTGTCAAACTCTAAATAAAAAAAAAATATATATATATATATATATATATATATAACTGCAATTTGACATCCTGATTGTGCATGTGAAATTTTGGTTGGCTCAGGTACTCATTTAGTTGAGTGACCTAGTGGGGGTCCCTGTTTATAATATTAGGGGTGGCGTAGTCGTAATAGCTGGGTGTCTATATGGGTATACTTTTAGTGTGTGAGTAATATCGCACAAGGCTTTAATTAATATTGGTCACACTAGCAAGATAGGTAGCTATAATTTAGCTAACTAAGTTACTATCTCCGATTCTACAGTAGTAATTATCTTCCACACAGTCTGGCTGTATTTATAAATAATTGATCTAGTGTTCGTGTTTGAAGCTCTTTCTGAAATGAACAGAGGAGCTTTATTTATTTAGTTAGTTTAACAAGGTATATCTGGATATCTATCTTAATTTAATATGTTTACAAACCACAGAGCAAACCGTGGTTAAAGTGAGGATTTCTACACCGTTTAAGTGATATTACATGGCCACAGTGGTGAGGTAAATGCCCTCTTTTCAGCGGTTTTAAACTTACCTTCTCGAGAGCAGCAGCGGAGGGGGCTGTGACTCGAGCGGCTCTGCTGTACTGCTGGCCGTGGGCGCTACCTGTCACGTGATTCTCGGGAGCGTGATGTGATTGGCTGGTTGTTGGCTCGATTGAAGATTGAATCGATTGCTCATCCTGTGTGTCCCGGATGTTTACAGTGAATTTTGAGCGTTGTATTTTAGCAGTCGAATTTGAGAGGTCGAATTTGAGTAACCTGAATTTATTTTAATTGAATTTTTAAAATTTGAATTTTTGCTTTTGAATTTTTTTTATATTAAAATAAAATAAGTGAAAATGATATACTGAAAAATTAAAGTGTTTAATTCAGAGGCCAAAAAAATCACATGCAATAATTCAATGTAAAATAATTCAGTGCTAAAAATTCAAGTGCTTTTAAATTTCAAAGTCTGGTGACACTGTTTTACTTCCATAGTAAAGTAAATTTTATTTCAGATAAATTTAAGTAACTTCAACTCAGTTTCAAGACTTAAATGTTACATAATAATGTAAAAAAAATGAACTGAACTTCAGTCAATCCTTTCTTTTACTAAACTTTACTTCATTTATTTTTGCTAAATCAATTCTTTCTTTTAGTAAACTTTACTTAACTTACTTACCTTTACTTAAGCAACCTTACTTAATTTTTGCATACAATATTACCTATTGACAATTACTTAATTTATACAATATCATATATAATTTTAGTTAAAACACACATTCAAATATTTACATAATCTCAATCTCTTTGTTTTGTGAAAAGACTGTCTTTTTAGCATACTAAAAAGAATGCATTACATGCCATCTATGTGTTAAGACAGTGTAATATGTGTATTTTAACTAAAAATATTTAAATTTCAGGAATTATAATATAGATGAACAGCCACAATGTCGGTTAGAACAGCGGTTCTCAAACTTTTTTAGTATGGGGTCCCTTTGTGGATGGCAAATGCCAAAATTCTGCTGAAATGTGCTGTTTAAATTTCATTTTGAGAGTCCGATCGCTTGATAATTCCAACAGTTCATCTTCAGCTTTCCCAAAGAGGCCACTAGCCATCACATTACACGAAAATGGATCACGAACCCAGTCGTACTTCTCAATGTTAACGTCTTTGAAATACCTGCTAAAATTGTCAGCCAGTGAGGCAAGGTGAGTGGCCAGTTCGTCACGCATAAAGTCCACTGCCAGGGTGTTTGTGTCCAAAAAAACAGTCAGATTTGGAAACATGTCAGTGACACCTGTCTGAAGTTTTCGCTTTCAGAGTTCAGCTTTTCTCATGAATCCATTTATTTTGCCACTCACCTCCAGTATTGTGGAATAAGCCCCTTGATTAGACAGATTCAGTCCATTGATCAGATTAAAAATGTCCGATAAGTAGGCAAGTCTTGCTATCCATTCTGGATCTGAGAAATACTGTGCCAGTTCAGGTTTGTGCTCCGTCTGAAAAGCACGCAGCTCATCTTTCAACTCGAAAACTCACTCAATCACTTTACCACGTGAAAGCCACCGAACTTCTGAGTGGAACAGCAGTTTTTTGTGTTGCGCCAGTTTCTGTGCATAGCTTTGCGAAGAGGTGTGATTTCAGTGGCCGCGACTTGACAAAGTTCACAGCAGCTACGACTACATCCAGTACGTCACGCAGTTCAGGCACCAGAGATTTCGAGTAAAACGGTAAAAGCTAAACGGTAAAGCATGCAATGAGTGGCTGCGATCTTTGGATTCACAGCTTGAGTTCGGCTAACGACTGCACTCTTGTAGCCGGTCATGGTCATCAGTGCAGACAGCCACGCACTTCTCCCATCTTAAATGTTCCTCCGTCATGAACTTGTCCAAGATTTTGAATCTCTTCACCTGTAGCTCTCCCCTCGACCTCTTTACAAAATAAAATATCCTCCAAAATGCTTTCCTCCCATGCATATCGAACATACACGAGTAACTGAGCAGCACTGCTAACGTCAGTACATTCATCAAGCTGCATGGCAAACTGCTCACAAGATCTTAGCCTTTCAACTAGCTGGGACTTTACGTCTGAAGACATTTCACTGATTCTTCTGCCTACCGTGTCATTGGGCAGTGGGATATTCTTGAGCTTATTCGCTGCTTCCTCACCGACCATTACTTTGCACATATCCATCGCTGCTGGAAGTAGCAATTCCTCCCCGATAGTGTGAGGTTTTTTGCACTTGGCTATTCGCAAGGCTACCACATAAGATGCAAGCTGCGCTTTCTCTGGGATTGTTGTGATATTTGTCATTTGCCTTTTTTGTTTTTTTATATTCCTCTTTTTTCCGCTGAAAAAATCTTTGTTCTTGTTGACATGTTCAGGATGAACTGTGACAAGATGCCGCTGGAGTTTGCATGGTTTCAGTGCCTCATTAGATAAAATCCTCAAACATAACGTGCACTGTGGCATGCCATCACTGTGTTTCATGAAGCCATATTTTATATAGGTCTCGTCAAACTTTCGGATTTTTTTTTTTGTGCTAGGCTCTTCAACACTAATGAACACTACCTGGTCCACTACACTCACGTGATGGACCAGGCCTGTGTCTTACCAGAAACTTGTCCATTTTGCTGTATATCTCCACAAAACTGAAGACGTTCCCGTAGCTTCTAGCAATGTGGCGCAGTTCTAAGGAAGTAGAGCCCGCCAAGTCACCGCGGACGACTGTGAATTGTGATTGGCTGGCAGATACAATTTTTTTATAATATTAATTAATATAATATTTTTAAAAAGTTTTTTAACATTATTTTTTAAAAGTTATGACGAAATCAGATAATGATAAATGGACATAACTGAAAAAAGATGTGTATATATGTCACGTAGACCCAGGCAGGTAGACAAGGAGGCGGACACAAGTGCAGGTAAGAGCGATATAAATAATTTATTAAATAAATAACAAATAAACAATGAAACAAGAAACAAGTAAACACTTAACAAAGATAAACGAATAACCAAAAACCAAACTAACCCAGTGAAACTAGAGAACATAAACTAAGTCAACAAGAGATAATAATAATAACAAAAATAAACAAGGAATATATATACAAGAAAATTAACGAGGAACAGAATAAGTACTAAACTAAATAAGGCAGGGATATATACAGGGAATATATTTACACAGCAAAAACAACAAGAAGCAAAACACTAAGCAGGGAACTAGGGAGCGACGAATGAAACAATGGATAAAAAAAAAACAGGAAACTAGAAATAAACAGAAAAACACAGAATAGGGAGCAAGGGAAACAAACTATGAATAAACACTGAACTAGGGCTATAGCAACACAGAAACGCGGAGAGACAGACAACAGAGGAAGGTGCAAAGACCAACGGAGACAAAGTGGCAGAGGAGGGCTATTTAAAGAAACAGGAAACACACTATAATTAGAAACACCTGGGGAAGGGGCGGAGCTACAAATGAGACACAGGTGGAAAAGTACTGAGACGGGAGACACAGGGGAGCACAGGTCACGTGGGGAAGACACACAGACATGAGACGAGGCCAAGACGTGACAATATATAATATAATATAATATAATATATATATATAGGTGCTGGTCAACGAATTAGAATAATTTGAAATAGTGCAATCATGAAATTCTTTGAATGCATTTTTTGTGCAGAAAGCAAATCAGGTGTTCACCGCACCTGTCCTACTCGTTAGACTAATCACAGAACTCGTTACCTGGAAAAAAAATTTGCTCAGCTGAGCTTTCCAAAAGGCCCATTTAGGCCATTTAACTGTGACACTGTTGTTTTATTGAATTAGAATAATGGAGAAACCGTTTCATTGAATTAGAATAATTTTTATTATAATTACAATCATCACTTTCTCAGTATTTTGTGGCTGCCCCCTTGGCTTGTATGATTGCCTGAAGTCTCCGCGGCATCGATTTGACCAGCTTGTCGCAAGTTTCCGCACTCACAGCTTCCCAGGCAGTGGCGATGTTCTGCTTCAGTTGGTCCAGCGTAGTAGGCTTTCTGTCGCGAATTTTCCGCTTGACGATGGCCCAAAGGTTTTCAATGACATTGAGGTCAGGCGAGTTGGCCGGCCATGCCAAAACTTCAAGCTGTTTTTTAGTGAACCAATCTTTGGTCGACTTTGCCGCATGAGCCGGTGCAAGATCCTGTTGAAATATGAAGTCTTCTTCGCCGAACTGTTCCTCAACAGTCGGAATCAGGAACGTTTCCAGAACATCTTGATATACGGCAGCATTGACAGTCTTCTTGAGGAAGCAGAGTTTCCCTACACCTCGAGCGGACATGCATCCCCAGACCATAACGCTCTGGGGAAACTTGACGGATCTTTTCACGCACTCGTGGTTGTAGGTTTCGCCACCACGACGCCTGACACGAGGACCTTGGTCACCGAAGGAGATGCAGAAGCGTGATTCGTCACTGAAGACCACTTTCTGCCAGTCTTCAGCAGTCCACTCGCCGTGTTCTTTGGCCCACTTCAGCCGTTTCTCCATTTGTTTCTTGTTCAGCATCGGTTTTACTGCTGGAACGCGAGATTTGAAGCCGAGTTCGCACAGACGACGGTAAGTGGTTGATCTGGAGACGTCAGCGCCGGTCTGCTTGTTCCACAAGTCGGTGAGCTCGGAAGTGGACTTGAACCGGTTGCTGACTGCGATCTTTCTCAGCTGCTTGTTGTCGCGAGCAGAAGTTTTTCGGACGCCGGAACAGTTGGTGCGCTTGCTGCAGTTTTTCTTGAGAGCTTTGCAGACGGAAGACTGGCTGATGCCGAGCTGCTCAGCAATTTTAGTTTGGGTCAAGCCTTGTTGGCGAAGGGCTTGAATTTGAGCCACTATTCCGGTTGAGAGGTCGCGCTGCTTACCCATGATTGATTTTACAACTTAGAAATTCTACTCAACCCTGACTTTATACTGCACAGTGAACACTCTTCACAGAAAACAAAAATTCGAGCATTTATTCTAATTCAATGAAACGGTTTCTCCATTATTCTAATTCAGTAAAACTACAGTGTCACAGTTAAATGGCCTAAATGGGCCTTTTGGAAAGCTCAGCTGAGCAAATTTTTTCCAGGTAACGAGTTCTGTGATTAGTCTAACGAGTAGGACAGGTGCGGTGAACACCTGATTTGCTTTCTGCACAAAAAATGCATTCAAAGAATTTCATGATTGCACTATTTCAAATTATTCTAATTCGTTGACCAGCACCTATATATATATATTATATTATATTATATATTGTCACGTCTTGGCCTCGTCTCGTGTCTGTGTCTTCCCCACGTGAGCTGTGCTCCCCTGTGTCTCCCGTCTCAGTACTTTTACACCTGTGTCTCATTTGTAGCTCCGCCCCTTCCCCAGGAGTTTCTAATTATAGTGTGTTTCCTGTTTCTTTCATGATTGCACTATTTCAAATTATTCTAATTCGTTGACCAGCACCTGTATATATAAAAGATTTTCTGCGGCCCTCCTAGTGCCCCCACTTTGAGAACCGCTGGTTTAGAAGCACCTGGTTATTAAAAATTACCTGGACATAGTCCTGTCACGATAACAAAATTTCAGGATGATATATTGTCCCAGAAATTATCACGATAAACTATAATATTGTCATTTTAAAGCACCACTATAGAAAATGCTTTATTTCTGCTTTTGGCATATTAAGTGGCATATGAAGACAATATGCCACAGTAATAATATAGTAGCTTAATAATACTATTACCGATTTTACAGTGAAACTAACTTTTTATTATTAAGAACAGACTTTGGGCTTCCAACATAAAAATATTATATCCTAAATAAACAAAACAAATAAAGTACCACCACCCTGGGAAAATAATATAAATATTAAAAATATTAAATATTAAAAAGTTTTTTATGAAAAAAAAAAATAGATTAAAGTAACCTTTACATTAATTACATTTTTAAACAGTAAAATAGTATTGATTTGTGTACTGTTGTGTTTAGAGAGTGTGCTGTGGTTGGTTGGTTGTTAATAATTGATCCTGGCTGAGCCCTATGCATAACTACAGTTGTTAGGTGCAGGATTTATCATCAGATTTTTGTTTTATCATATATGTATATGCTATAAAACACAAATTAGCTCAAAAAACAAGTGTCCACGCTGTCTACTCTGTGTGTGGAGGCACCGTCATTGATGTTTAGGCTCTGCCTGCACTACTCATTAACTGATGGATGTCGCTGTCTGACAGATTTGTCTTCGTCTCAGACAGAGAGCCGACAAAGAGCAGCACAGCGAGACTTACTGTGCTGTGGTTCTTTCTCATGTAAACGACCTCACGTGGAAACCCAATGGCTAGTGCTGGGCGATAAAACGATATTGATATTTATCTCAATATATATATTCCTTGATGACTATGATAAGCCGGGGCGATAGGATTCGCTAAACTTTATTTTCTACTTTCTGTTTAAGTAGCACTGCGAACAGGCACAGCATGCAAGCAGGTAGTACGCTGAACTGCATGCTCAGCCAAGTACCACTCGCCACAAGTGCATTTCAGAAACCTGACTTCATTCATCCCACCTCCATTACAGGTCACTTGCTTTAAAATATTTAAATTAGAATAATTAAAAAATCTTAAAGGTTATTATTTTAATAAACATTAGCAGTAAATAATCTTAAAATACTTACAAATATGAAATAGAAAAACAGTAAAACATATGTAATACATACTTTTTATATAACCAAAATTTATTAGACTAAAACTAGACTAAAATATTTGTTTTCATCGACTAAAACTTGAATAAAACTAATAATATCCGTCGACTAGTAATATCACATCGACGTGAGGTAAGAGGGTGTCATTCTGGCAGCACCCTCAGTAAAACTTGGTGTCCTCCTGGACTGTGACTCTGTGTGTGGTACTTGACAAGTTGGCTTCATAGTTTTTAAGATATGCAGGATGCTTGTGATCGCGATTGGGACGAACAACAGCCTGTTCTTCCCCCTGTACCTTATCACTGGACATTGTGTGCACTGTAGTAACTGCGCTGTAATCCGGCAGGAAGGACCAATTTATAAAGGAGAGTATGTTGTTTCTAACTTCCCTAGGCAGTTCACCGAAAAGAGCAGTCGCTACAGCTGTCCGGTCATAGACAGGGATAGATGCACAACAATGCTAGTGATAAGCATGTTTATTGAAGTATCCACACAGTCTTCAAATGTGGTTCTGTAACAACAATGAACATAAAACAATGACATATAATGAATGGGTATTAGTATAATTAACAAATAACCATGCTAATACATGGTAAACTAGGGTTTACTAGTATTTACTAGGGATGCAACAGTACAGTGTGGACACGGTTCGGTTTGGATCACGGTTCTTGGGCCATGGTTTCGGTTCGGTTTCGATATATTAATATTATCTAGTTCCAACATGCAGCACGTTTTAAGCCCTTTCTATTTCAAATCAACACGGTGCTCCTACTAACACTTGCAGAGCCAATATAAAATAGAAAAAAGGCACAGGTTAATTAAAATCACAAAATCTATTATAAAAAAGGAACAATTATTCCTACTATTAGTCAAAAACAGGCCAAATTAAATAAAGTGCAGTAATATGCAAAGAAATGCTCTCACACTGTGCTTTATCTACTGACTGTTGTAACGGAGGGAACAGATGGGAGGCGGATTTAAACGCGGGTAAGACAGACTTTAATATAAAACAAATAAACAAACAGGGAAATAACGAATAAGTAAATGTACATAAACAAACAGGGAAAAACATGAAACAGATAATAAAAAAACAGGGCTAGGGATATATACAGGGATAAATACGTGAATATGTACAAAACAAGGAAATAATGTGACTAGGAAAATAAACGTAAATATAAACAAGAAATAAACAAGGAAACAAACTAGAGAAATAAACAGAGAATAACTACTAAACAAAGAACTGTGGAACGTGGAGATAACTACTAGAAATGTGGCAAGACAAACGACAGTGGAAGGTGCAAAGTAGAGGTGGGCGATACCGGGAATTTTGGTATCGATCGATACCAAGTAAACGCAGGGCCAGTATTGCCGATATCGATACTGATACCGATACTTTTTAATATTTAAGCTTTACAGATCCAAATGATCCAAAAACCTAGGATATAATTTCACCAAACATTGTAAGTGATAACAAAATACTTTAGTATCACAATCAACATTTTTTGTTTAGAAACATTGGAACAGTAACAAAACAAAGTTTAAATATAAAGTAAAAAAATATTAAAAAATAAAATAAAAATTCTCCCCTCATTAGACATCTTTTCTAGCTCTTTGTTTCTTTGTTTCTTTTTTTTTAATAGAATTGTCATTTGGAAAAACAATAAAAAATAAGGAATTGTCTTCCTTTCAGTGCAATTCAAATGCAAGTTTTTCTTAAATAAACAGAGTGTAAAAAAATATCACTCAACACTAATCTCCTGAGGTAGAGGCGTGTCGACTCGAGGAGAGCGCTGAGTGGGCTGAGTGAGCCTACCTGCGTGGCGGTTTGGCTGGCTTTGCTGAGCCATGTGACTCATGTGCAACAACATGAGACCAGAGAGTAGACTGTGGTGAATCCTCGTGCGCAGCAGTCGGTGCGTGCGGCAGAGAAAAAAGCTTGAATATCGATATTTTTACACGAGTATTGCTCAATACCAATACCAGCGTTGGTATCGATATTATCGATATTTGGATCGATCCGCCCACCTCTAGTGCAAAGACTGACGGATAAACATGGACTAAAGTGAGCCATAAATAGTAACATGAAACACTGAACACCTGGGGAAGGGGCGAAGCTACAAATTACACACACACGTGACGGAAAAATACTGGAGAAACACACTAGGAAACGGGAAAAACATGTAAGGGGCCGCCCGCAACGTGGTCTTCCCACCACTAGAGGGAGGCCACGCTCTAAGCCAGGTGGTAATCAGCGCGATTAACAACAGCTGGTGTCACTACCTTATAAGGGCTTCCTTCCGGTTCCTCGGCACAGAGTCTTGAGTATTCCCGTCAGAAAGCAAGACCACGCTGGTTTTTCTTACGATCTCTTCAGAGTTGCCAAGTGGCTCTCTATCTTTAACCTCTATGGGAACAGTGTATACTGGGCTCAGTTCAGAGAGGTTCTCTTTAATTCTTCTAGAGCTACCTGTGTCGCTCTAACCCCTTCACCTCGCTGGTCGTGTCACCACGAGGCTGTCTGTCTCTCTTTCTCTTTGCACTTTCGCACTTTCTTTCGTTTCTAGCGACCAGAGGGGGGTACTTCTTCCCTTCTAACTTCGCTTACTTTTTCACTCTAGCCCTTATTGTTTTTTCTCACAGTTTCTAAATCACTATTCCTGCTTGGATTATTTTTATTTCGCTTCGTTTATTTAGCTCTCCTTCTCCCGCTTGCAAGTCACTTAGTTCTTCCTTGCGCTGACATCATCGGCTCGTCCTCGGTGGCGCAGAGGTAAACATGTAGGTTGCGTTCACTGTGCCTCAGAGCCCATGCTCGCAGGTGTTCAAACCCCACTCCGAGCGATTTTTATTTTATTATTATTATTTTTTCTTAAATATCTTTCCACTGCTCTATATTTGTATTCCTTTCATTTCTCAGCAGTAAAGTGGTTCTTTCTACACTTCCACACTCAATTGTGTGTATTTCTTTCAGTGTTCTAAACCCTGCCCCAAGTGTTAAAACACCTACAGTCACCAACCACTCACACTCCCCAATAGTGTTGTGGTCTATTCATAGGCCTTTCACTCCAACACTCTTGGTTCGAACCCAGCTCACTGCAATTACCCTATATCTGCTTTTGAGTTCATCCTGGTGCTTTATTCCACTAGGATAAATAAAAATTCTGAGACAGCTCTCTGGATCTTCCCTTCGGGGCAGCTGTCTCATTACAGCAAGACTCTGCCAAATATGGACTCAGCAGATAAGGCAGCAATGCAGCAAGCCATAACATCTCAGGGTGCTCGTCTGGGCAAGCATGAGGAGGCATTAAATCAGCTAGCTCAGCGTATGCAGGAGTTAACCATGGCTGTCCAACAGTTAACTATTCCACCCAAGGAGGAAGCCCCACCTGCTGCTGAGCAGGCCCCGTCTCTCACTGCGTCCTCTGCAGATATAATGCTACCAGCCCCCATGAGATTTAGTGGTGAGCCAGGTGGATGTCGGGGCTTCCTGCTCCAATGCTCTTTGGCTTTTAAGCAGGCCCCTAATCGGTTCCCCACTGAGGAGGCCAAGGTCGCATATATGATTTCCCTCCTTTCTGACCGTGCCTTGGAATGGGCTACAGCCCTTTGGGAGTCCGGATCTCTAAACTGTAAGTCCTCTTCTCTCTTTGCTGGAGCCATGAGGCGGACATTTGATAGCTCCAGCAGGGGCAGTGACGCTGCTACTGCCCTCCTTAATGCACGTCAGGGTACTCGGTCTACTGCAGTTTATAACATTGCTTTCTGAACCCTGGCTGCTGAGAGTGGGTGGGACTCACTGGCCCTGATGGCTGTTTACCAACAAGGCCTTAGTGACGAGCTAAAAGATCTAATGTCAGTCCGTGATCCTCCTAATTCCTTGGAGGACCTGTATGACCTGACTCTTAGGCTTGACAACCGTCTCCGTGAACGTCGTCGGTCCAGCAAAAAGGGGTCTCGCACTTCTCAACCTCGAGAACTTTCTCCTCATTCCCGGCCACAGTCTAGGGCTGATGGGACCGAACCCATGCAACTCGGTCGCACCCACCTCACCCATCAAGAGGCTGAAACACGTCGCCGTCAGGGCAGATGTATGTATTGTGGTGGAAATGATCACAAAATTGAAAAATGCCCTGTTAGGCCAGTAAAAGGCCAAGCCTACCCCCGGTAGGGGACCCCAGGGTAGGCTCTCTCCTCAGTCCCCAGTCAAGTGGGCTGTTTCTCCCAGTCACTCTGATATGGGGAACACCATCTAAGGAGGGACGCCTGACTGCCTTTGTTGACTCCGGGGCAGCAGGCGATTTCATGGACATCTCCACAGCACGCCAACTAGGTTTACCCCTGGAGTCCCTTACCACTCCTTTACCAGTGTCGGCTATTGATGGCTCCCCATTAAGATCAGGAGCAGTTAATCAACAGACCAAACCCATCATTATGAAAGTGGGCAAACATACTGAACGTATGTCTTTCTTTTTGACTCAGGCACCAAACCTACCTGTCATCCTGGGGTATTCTTGGCTGCAAAGACACAACCCCCATATAGACTGGCTCTCAAAAAGCATTCGACAGTGGGGTTCCCATTGTAGGGCTTCATGTTTACGCCCTGGTCTCCTGGAGAGTCATAATACACCTTACCAAAAGCCTATTGACCTGAGTAAAGTACCTAAAGGTTACCATGACCTTAAGGAGGTCTTCAGCAAGCAGAAGACTGAGGTCCTACCACCCCATCGTACCTTCGATTGTGCCATTGAACTAACGCCGGGCACTGTTCCTCCTAGGGGGCGCCTCTTTTCTCTATTAGGGCCTGAGAAAGAGTCTATGGAGGAATATATCCAAGACGCCCTGGCACAGGTGTTCATCCGTCCTTCATCTCCTGCTGGGGCAGGTTTTTTCTTTGTTGGCAAGAAGGACGGGGGTCTGCGGCCGTGTATTGACTACAGAGGCCTCAACAAAATCACGGTCAAAGACCGCTACCCTTTGCCTTTAATGACAACAGCCTTTGAGGCACTCCAACAGGCCTCTGTTTTTACTAAATTGGACCTTCGGAGTGCCTACAACCTGGTACGGATCCGCCCAGGGGATGAATGGAAGACAGCTTTTGTCACCCCTACAGGCCACTACGAATACCTAGTAATGCCGTTTGGGCTTATGAACGCACCAGCTGTCTTTCAAAGGCTTATCCACGAGGTCTTGCATGAGACCCTCGGCCTCACTTTCGTCAAAAAAAAACAACTTTCTTTCGTTTCTAGCGACCAGAGGGGGGTACTTCTTCCCTTCTAACTTCGCTTACTTTTTCTCTCTAGCCCTTATTGTTTTTTCTCACAGTTTCTAAATCACTATTCCTGCTTGGATTATTTTTATTTCGCTTCGTTTATTTAGCTCTCCTTCTCCCGCTTGCAAGTCACTTAGTTCTTCCTTGCGCTGACGTCATCGGCTCGTCCCTGGTGGCGCAGAGGTAAACAAGTAGGTTGCATTCACTTTGCCTCAGAGCCCATGCTCGCGGGTGTTCAAACCCCACTCCGAGCGATTTTTATTTTATTATTATTATTTTTTCTTAAATATCTTTCCACTGCTCTATATCTGTATTCCTTTCATTTCTCAGCAGTAAAGTGGTTCTTTCTACACTTCCACACTCAATTGTGTGTATTTCTTTTAGTGTTCTAAACCCTGCCCCCAGTGTTAAAACACCTACAGTCACCAACCACTCACACTCCCCAATAGTGTTGTGGTCTATTCATTGGCCTTTCACTCCAACACTCTTGGTTCGAATCCAACTCACTGCAATTCCCCTATATCTGCTTTTGAGTTCATCCTGGTGCTTTATTCCACTAGGATAAATAAAAATTCTGAGACAGCTCTCTGGATCTTCCCTTCGGGGCAGCTGTCTCATTACAAAACAGACAAATTTTTTGCCTCTTAAAATTTCTCCTTTTCCATTTTGCGTTAATTTATCATTATTACGCAGCTGAGAAAGTTTTGTTTAATTAGCCTTCAAATCTTCAGCATCTGCCAGCGTCAGCACTGATTTGCTACTGGGAAATTCAGAAAAAAATCTGATTGATTGTTGCATGGTTGTGGAGAGACACGCTGAGGGAAGTACACAAAAAAGATTCCCCTTGGTCTTAAGCAGTCCTGACAATAACCCACAGAATACAGTATCCAATCAATAACCACAAATAAAACAAAATTTTGTCACCTGCGAGCCAGATAAGGACCAGAACGAGACAGCTGGACAAACTCAAACCTTTTATTTTCTTAACAGAGAATTAGCAAACTAAGATTAATGTGTTCTTTTTTTCTGTAGAGAGAAAAAACAGCGGTTGGGTGGGGGTGGGGTTGTGGGGTTGTGGGGTGGAGACGGAGGAGCAGGGCGGGGGAGGGAGAAACACACCGGCAGGGTAAAAATAAATACCCTGCGTTTCCTCGTGGAGCAAAGACTCGCTGCTCCTCTTACTCTGCTTTAAGGCTCTGACCCGTGCTGAGAGTGTCTTCACTTTCCTCAGCCGCATGCGCTCAGCAGCCCCTCCCTCGGCCATGTGCTGCTTCACTGCAGGAGCGCTTATGCAGGGACACAATGACATTACCCATCTAAGAAAATACAAACTAACTAACAAGGACAACAGTACACCCGTCTTTACATTAAATAACACTAATACACAAATATAAACTGGAATAAAGTAATTGGCACACTGATACATCTTAACTACTGATATATTATACTTTACTAACTAAAAGTACACAAAGTATAACTCAAACAGTGAACACACTGACAGTTCATTGGACACACAAATGAAGGCAAGTGAAGTCCATACACTCAAAATCTATACATCCCCTACAGCAACTCTCTGGCCCTTACATTCACTCCATATTACTTTTCACTGAGTCCAACTCCTGGAGAAGGTGCAGCAGCAAGGCAGTGATTTGTGGAAGCTCCATGTCACTCCACCAGTGACATGCACGCTATTGGTGTTGCTGGGTCCATAGCAACCTGTGCAGCTTCTTCCTTGCCTTCAGGAACTCCAATAAAGTGAACATTGTTCCACTGCGATCGGTTTTCCATGTCCTCCCGTTTTTCCAGAGCAGGTTAATGTCAGTCTTCCTAGCCAGCAGGTCCACCTCTCAGTCCTTCTCAACAGATTCAAGAAATTCCATACATTTCTATACCTCCTCGATCTGTGTAATACGAGCAGAAATTTTTGCTTCTTTAGAGGTAATGGTGCAATGTTTTTCTTCCAGACCCTCCAAGTCACTAGAAATCTTGGTTAACGCTGCAAAAATGTTTCCAGTATCTTGCCCTAGGTCGTGCAATTGTGATGTCCCTAGCAGTTCCGATGCGTCTTTGCCATTTTAATCCTTTTAATCTTTAAGTAGTTTCTCAGTCATGAGTACATACATTTTTTTAGACTCTTACACTTTTGCTGATATTATTCACCAAACCAAGTACAAAACTTAAAGGTTGTGTATAATAAAAAAGATAAATAATGTTTAAAAAAAATATCCACATACAGTACAGTAAAAAAATAACATTATAATGAAGAGTAAAAACTACAGTTCCATAGCAAACACATTACACACCCTTTAAGGACAGTTGCTTCACTAATATGCAAGTGGAAAAATCAGAGCAAAGATGATCTCTGGACACGTGCACCAAGCAACACCATAATTCATCAGAAACAGAGAAGAAACAACAGTTACAAAGAGAGCAGATATCACTGAGCTGCACTGCTGTTATCTTATATTTATAATACCCCACACACAAAACCAAAAAATACAGGTGTACACATTTAAAATGCACATAAGCTCTCTGACCAATAAAACTGTTTAGAAAGAAAGGGTCATTCACTATTCTTATCAATTCAGTACGGAGTAATGCATACTGTGGCATTATACTTTATAGAGGTAAACATAAATTGATTAATTGGAGTAATTTGGACGTAGCCAAAAATTATTTTTTATTGTTATTATTTTTGTGGGACCTGATGTTTTTTAGGTGCAACTGTGCATAAAAACATGCACTTAAATACTTAGTGTAGGTAATATCACTCTTTAATTACAAATGAGAATAAGTACTTCATGATAGAGTTTAGATTCTCTGAGCAATGATTTCACACCAATTTCCATGGTCCCTGTCAGGTTGGTCTGTGATGTGGACAGAGGTGTCAAGTAACGCAGTAGAAATACTTTGATACCTTACTTAAGTAATAATTTTGGGTATTTATACTTTAGTGGAGTAATTATTTTTTAGACGACTTTACTTCTACTGCTTACTTTTTTACGCAGTTATCAGTACTTTCTTCTCCTTACATTTTAAAAATAGCCTCGTTACTACTATTTCATTCTGGTAACATAAGTACAGTACAAACAGACAACAAGAATAAACATATTCCATTCAGACCCTCTATTGGCTTGTATTTGATCCATCCCACTTGCACGTCACGTCAAACTCCAGCAAGAACACAACAGATGCATGTAGCCTTATGGAACAGACTGGAGAGAAGTGGAGCGAGATGTCGCACTCAGAACTGGCAACACTGGCATCAAAGCAAAAGCTTCTACTTTATCCTCTTAACGCGCCCTGATGTCGTAATTAATATCTGGCTGTGATTATGAATAATTATAGGCTCAATATAGACACTTATATCCTTGGTGGAGAGCCAGACACGATCACCAGGATGGTAGACTGGAGTCTTACCTCTGTGCCCATCTGCCTGCTCTTTGTACCTCTGGAGGGCAGTGGAGATCTGGCGGTGGCAGTCCTCCTAGACATGCTTCATCCAATCATCAACAGCAGGTGAACCATATGTGCAGGCAGTTCTGAGGGGAAGAGAGAGTTAGTAACCAAGGATGCACTGGAATGGAGTAAGCCCGGTTGAAACATTGACAAGGGAGTTTTATCTCAGCCTATATGAGAAATTGGGACCAGTCCGTGGGGTACTTGTAACAGTAGGTTTTAAGGAATTTACCTAATTCCTGATTCATGCGTTCACATTGGCCATTACACGTGGGGTGGACACTTGAGGTGAGACTAACATGGGAGCCTAAATGTTCTAGGAAAGCCTTCCAAACTCGGGAAGTGAACTGAGTAGCACGATTAGACAACACATCCTCTGGGATGCCAAAGTTACGAAATATGTGGTCGTACAGAGCTTGGGCATTCTGGAAAGCAGTGGGCAGAGAGGGAAAAGGAATGATTTACTGTAGTCAGAATGGTGGTATGGCCATTAGATACAGGGAGGTCAGTAACGAAATCAAGGGCAATGTGGGACCATGGGCATTCAGGAACTGGGAGAGGCACTAGTTTACCAGATGGGAGAGTTTTGGGGGCCTGGGACACTGGACACACACAGAACAACATGTAAACATGTAAACGTCCGTACGTATACTGTCTCACCAATAACGTGGGGAGATCAGTTCAAGCGTACGGGACTTACCCGGGTGGCCTGATGTCACGGATGCGTGTGCCCACGTGATAAGTCGGTCACGGAACGCTTAACCCGGAGGAGTGCCCTCCGGTGGAGTTCGATGAGCAGTTGCCTGTTGTATTTGCTCATTGAACTCCCACTTCCCACTTCAAGAAAATCTGAATACTATGGGGGAAATGTCAACAGGGGTTTGGGTGCTAGGGCTTTCCACAGTAATGGAGGAGGACAGACCTAATTGGGCATTAACTAGACAATTCTCAATGCAGTAAGGGGACCAGGAAACTAACTCACGGGTGGATCAAGAGAAGACAGGGTTATGGCGTTCTAAACACAGATAGCTTAAAACTTAGAGACAATCTGACTTTCAAAACAAAAAAAAGGAAGTTCTTCCTTGTGCAGGAAGCTGACTTGAAGCTCCCACGGAGGTGTCTGGGACGCAGGCAAGGGGTCTTCCATCCAGCACATGCGCCCAAAGAGGTGTTTGTAGAGCCTTCGCAGAGATTCCCTGCTGGACCAGGCTGTGATGCATGAAGTTTGCTAGTGTGCGGAATTTAGGGGCATATTCTGACACTGAGTGTGTACCCTGGCGTTACATCAGAAGCTGTTCACCACAAGAAAGACCCTCATGAGCGTGATCAAAAACTAGACGGATTTGAAAAAGAAACTCGGAAAACAGGAGAGAGCATAGGGAAGACCAGCTAGCAGTAGCCTAATCTAAAGCTTTTCCAGACAGACAGGATACTACAAAGGCGATTTTGGCTTAATCAGAGCTAGGAGGAGAGTTACTGAAAAACGCAGAGCATTGAAGGAGAAAACCAGCGCATTTGTGAGGATCATTGTCAAAAGTAACTAGCCTGCAAACAGGAAAGCATGAGCAGGGTACTACAGGATTAGCGATAGCAGAGGTAGTCACAGGAGTAGTAGTAGAAGTAGCAGGATTAGCATTAGCAGTAGCAGGAGTAGGAAAACATGGGCAGTAAACTAGAGGACAAGGACTGAAAAGTGGCGCTTGGGGTTGTGCGGTATTGAAGTTTTTCATACCGTCATATCGTCAGATTATATGGCGGTATAAGGTGTTACCGACGGGGGGGGGGTGGGGGAGGGGTTATGTATACTTGAATATGTATATGTTCACTATTTCATTTTGATATTTTAGAATTCGTTAGATTATATTTCTTTTAGCGTTTTGAGCTTAGTTTAGTTGGTTATTTTCCTATTTCATATCTATTTTTCTGTTTTTATTAAATGCTGTTATTAGCTTATTTGGTTCTAGCTTGTTGCTGCCTTCTATGGTATTTAGCATACAGAGCTACTCACTGGTCTTTTCAATCAATGTTGATTTATTAATTTAATGGCTGTATCTAACTAGTGGCAGACAGGTACTGTGTGATTTTTTAATCGGTGCGGAGAGCTCATCCGCGTGTTTGAATGGTTTGTCCTCTAGGAAAACGCAAACGATTTATATGCTGACACTGTAGTCTGAGTGGCAGGCTGAGAGACTGCACGTCGTGCAGCCGGTAAGCACTAGAAGAAGCGTCAAATCCCCACAAGCCGCGCACCCATTAATCCACCTGCGGAGCTTTAAACGCGCGGATGAGCTCGCGTTCACGCTCGGGTTCAGGCAGACAATCTAACTCTAGTATGCAGAACTATATTATTATTGTTATTAATTTTCCATTCTTTTAAATAGCAGGATACTTTGATTTTTATTTCTCTGCCCGGACCCGACCCGGCCCGTCAAGTGATGGAAAACTTCGGGTCGAGTCCAGGCTTCAGGAAATAGTCTGTGATGTAGTCATCTGTATTTAATACTATTTTTGTTTGACATAAAGCTATGGCATGCTAATCACCATATAGTAACAAGTAACAAAGTATTATTGTTAATGAAAACGAACGAAATAACGAAAACTGAAAGTGAAATTTCTTCTTAACTGAAACTAATAAAAACGGTAATTAAAAGAAAAAAATAAAACTAAATGAAATTACAGATTGAATACCCTCATTTTCGTGTTTGTTAATTTATTTATAAGTGCTGTTTCCACCACAGCAGTTAAACAGCGGGTGGTGTTGTGCCGTTTCTGCTCGTGATAGGGGAGCCGGATTTTTGCAGGGGTCAGATTTCGGCAACACGCTACAGCACGCTGCGCCCCGTGGTCCGCGGAATCACTTCTTTTTACAGCGCTCGAGCTAGCCGCGAAATAACGACAGAAAACCCTGACACAAGGGATCTTATATACAGTGGAGTGAAAAAGTGTTTGCCTCCTTCCTGATTTTTTGCATGTGTGTCACACTTAAATGTTTCGGAACATCAAAACAATTTAAATAGTAGTGAAAGACAACAAAGGTAAACACAAAATGCAATTTTTAAATGAAGGTGTTTATTATTGAGGGAGAAAAAAAATCCAAACCTACATGGCCCTGTGTGAAAAAGTGATTGCCCCCTAAACTTAATAGCTGGTTGGGCCTCCCTTAGCAGCAACAACTGCAACCAAGCGTTTGCAATAACTTGCAGTCTTTTACATTGTTGTGGAGGAATTTTGGCTCACTCATCTTTGCAGAATTGTTGTAATTCAGCCAAATTGGAGGGTTTTCGAGCATAAACTGCCTTTTTAAGGTCATGCCACAGCATCTCAATCGGATTCAGGTCGGGACTTTGAGTAGGCCACTCCAAAGTCTTAATTTTGTTTATCTTCAGCCATTCAGAGGTGGACTTGCTGTTGTGTTTTGGATCATTGTCCTGCTGCAGAACCCAAGTTTGATTCAGCTTGAGGTCACAAACAGATGGTCGGACATTCTCCTTCAGGATCGTTTGGTAGACAGCAGAATTTATAGTTCCATTTATCACAGCAAGTCTTCCAGGCCCTGACGCAGCAAAACAGCCCCAGACCATCACACTACCACCACCATGTTTTACTGTTGGTATAATGTTCTTTTTCTGGAATGCAGTGTTTCTTTTATGCCAGATGTACTGGGACACACCGTCCAAGGAGTTCAACTTTTGTCTCATCGGTCCACAGAATGTTTTCCCAAAAGTCTTGGGATCATCAAAATGCTTTAATGTTCGTTTTGCTCAGCAGTTTTTTTCGTCTAGGAACTCTGCCATGTAGGCCATTTTTGCCCAGGCTTTTTCTGATGGTGGTATGAACACTGACCTTAACTGAGGCAAGTGAGGCCTGCAGTTCTTTGGAAGTTGTTGTGGGGTCTTTTGTGACCTCTTGGATGAGTCGTCACTGCACTCTTGCGGTAATTTTGGGCGGCCGGCCACTCCTGGGAAGGTTCACCACTGTTTCATGTCTTCGCCATTTGTGGACAATGGCTCTCACTGTGGTTCACTGGATTCCCAAAGCTTTGGAAATGGCTTTATAACCCTTTCCAGACTGATAGATCTCAATTACCTTCTTTCTTAATTGTTCCTGAATTTCTTTTGGTGGATTTCCCTTTGTCAGGTAGGTCCTATTTAAGTGATGTCTTGATTGAGAACAGGTGTGGCAATAATCAGGCCTGGGTGTGGCTAGAGACAGTGTACTCAGGTGTCAGAAACCACAGTGACGGTATGTTTTAACAAGGGGGCAATCACTGTTTCACAAAGGGCCATGTAGGTTTGTTTTCTCCCTTAATAATAAACACCTTTATTTAAAAAGCATTTTGTGTTGTCTTTGACTATTATTTAAATTGGTTTGATGTTCCGAAACATTTAAGTGTGACAAACATGCAAAAAATCAGGAAATCAGGAAGGGGGCAAACACTTTTTCACACCACTGTACATGGGAACCCCCTTAGAGTAATCAAGTAAATAGCCAATCAATAGGACGGCAAGGCAGAGCACGACAGCATCGCATGCTCAGCAGCGTCAGTGTAGTCCAGGGGCTGAGCATGCTGGGAGTTAAAGTCTTTGGTAGTAGCAGGGACTAGAGCAGGCAGACTGACAGCAACAGACATGACAAGATCACTATAATATTAGTGAAAGACAGTTAATAATTTTACATGGGGAATCTAAACACCTCATAGCAAAATATAGATCTGCAAAAACACTTCATCCATATGAATATTTCATTTTATGGTTCTGAAAATAAAAAATAAAAGTAGAAAATCTTTGTTTTTACCATATTTTGAATATTACATGTTCAATTACAATTTTAAGTGTTTTCAATTAATTTTGTAAAGGCTTCAAAGTAATATTAATTGATAAAATTAAATTCCACATGTGATTCCACAGTCCCGCTCTTCCTCTCCTAAGTTTTAATTGGTTAATTACTTGATTACTCCCAGGTGTGTCCCCTGTATAAAAGCTCTCCTGTTCCTATTGCTCCCTGCCGAGTATTACCTGGTTCTCCAGCTCTTATACAATGTGTTTCCTTGCTTTCCTGTTTCCTGATCTGTTTTTTTCCCTCAACCACTCTTTAGCCTAGCCCTCTTACTACTGTCTATTATCAATCTCCTGCTCTGTTAGACCACTCTTTAGCCTCGCCCTCTTACTACTGTCTGTTATCAATCTCCTGCTCTGTTAGACCACTTTTTAGCCTAGCCCTCTTAGTCCTGTCTGTTATCAATCTCCTGCTCTGTTAGACCACTCTTTAGCCTAGCCCTCTTAGTCCTGTCTGTTATCATTCTCCTGCTCTGTTAGACCACTCTTTAGCCTAGCCCTCTTAGTCCTGTCTGTTATCATTCTCCCGCTCTGTTAGACCACTCTTTAGCCTCGCCCTCTTACTACTGTCTGTTATCAATCTCCTGCTCTGTTAGACAACTCTTTAGCCTAGCCCTCTTACTACTGTCTGTTATCAATCTCCTGCTCTGTTAGACCACTCTTTAGCCTCGCCCTCTTACTACTGTCTGTTATCAATCTCCTGCTCTGTTAGACCACTCTTTAGCCTCGCCCTCTTAGTCCTGTCTGTTATCAATCTCCTGCTCTGTTAGACCACTCTTTAGCCTCGCCCTCTTACTACTGTCTGTTATCAATCTCCTGCTCTGTTAGACCACTTTTTAGCCTAGCCCTCTTAGTCCTGTCTGTTATCATTCTCCTGCTCTGTTAGACCACTCTTTAGCCTCGCCCTTTTAGTCCTGTCTGTTATCATTCTCCCGCTCTGTTAGACCACTCTTTAGCCTCGCCCTCTTACTACTGTCTGTTATCAATCTCCTGCTCTGTTAGACCACTCTTTAGCCTCGCCCTTTTAGTCCTGTCTGTTATCAATCTCCTGCTCTGTTAGACCACTCTTTAGCCTCGCCCTCTTACTACTGTCTGTTATCAATCTCCTGCTCTGTTAGACCACTTTTTAGCCTCGCCCTTTTAGTCCTGTCTGTTATCAATCTCCTGCTCTGTTAGACCACTCTTTAGCCTCGCCCTCTTAGTCCTGTCTGTTATCAATCTCCTGCTCTGTTAGACCACTCTTTAGCCTCGCCCTTTTAGTCCTGTCTGTTATCAATCTCCTGCTCTGTTAGACCACTCTTTAGCCTCGCCCTCTTACTACTGTCTGTTATCAATCTCCTGCTCTGTTAGACCACTCTTTAGCCTCGCCCTTTTAGTCCTGTCTGTTATCAATCTCCTGCTCTGTTAGACCACTCTTTAGCCTCGCCCTCTTACTACTGTCTGTTATCAATCTCCTGCTCTGTTAGACCACTCTTTAGCCTCGCCCTCTTAGTCCTGTCTGTTATCATTCTCCTGCTCTGTTAGACCACTCTTTAGCCTCGCCCTTTTAGTCCTGTCTGTTATCAATCTCCTGCTCTGTTAGACCACTCTTTAGCCTCGCCCTCTTAGTCCTGTCTGTTATCATTCTCCTGCTCTGTTAGACCACTCTTTAGCCTCGCCCTTTTACTACTGTCTGTTATCAATCTCCTGCTCTGTTAGACCACTCTTTAGCCTCGCCCTCTTAGTCCTGTCTGTTATCATTCTCCTGCTCTGTTAGACCACTCTTTAGCCTCGCCCTTTTAGTCCTGTCTGTTATCATTCTCCCGCTCTGTTAGACCACTCTTTAGCCTAGCCCTCTTACTACTGTCTTATCAATCTCCTGCTCTGTTAGACCACTCTTTAGCCTAGCCCTCTTACTACTGTCTGTTATCAATCTCCTGCTCTGTTAGACCACTCTTTAGCCTCGCCCTCTTAGTCCTGTCTGTTATCATTCTCCTGCTCTGTTAGACCACTCTTTAGCCTCGCCCTCTTACTACTGTCTGTTATCAATCTCCTGCTCTGTTAGACCACTCTTTAGCCTCGCCCTCTTACTACTGTCTGTTATCAATCTCCTGCTCTGTTAGACCACTCTTTAGCCTAGCCCTCTTACTACTGTCTGTTATCATTCTCCTGCTCTGTTAGACCACTCTTTAGCCTCGCCCTCTTACTACTGTCTGTTATCAATCTCCTGCTCTGTTAGACCACTCTTTAGCCTCGCCCTCTTACTACTGTCTGTTATCAATCTCCTGCTCTGTTAGACCACTCTTTAGCCTCGCCCTCTTACTACTGTCTGTTATCAATCTCCTGCTCTGTTAGACCACTCTTTAGCCTCGCCCTCTTAGTCCTGTCTGTTATCATTCTCCTGCTCTGTTAGACCACTCTTTAGCCTCGCCCTTATATTTGTTTCCTTCTCTGTTGACAATCCCCTGCATGGCCCTCTACTATCCTGGTATGTCTTGTGTTTTTGCTTCCTTGTTTATTTTGAACAGTCTTTATTGTTAATAAATCACTGTTTTACGTTCAGCACATGCTTCCGCATTCCTTGGTTCCTATGTTCCCTATAGTAATTTAATATTAGAGTGAAAAGCTTGAAAATTTCGGAATGTATTTTCAGGCGGAAATTGGCAAAATTAGGCTTGGAGCTTAAGAGGTTATAAAACATGTTTTGTTGACTAATTTTCTGTTTTGTTTACTGCATAACTGTAAATTCAAATGCCATAGATTTGATAGCTTCAATATCTGCAACAAATGTAGAAAAAAAAGAGAATTGAGTGTGTCCAAAGTTTTGGCTGGTACTTTATATTATTGCTATATGCAATATTTGTAAGTTGATTGTGCAAAGTGACAGTCTACAGCTGGTTGGTAAAGCATGTGGTAAGGGCAGATATAATGTTGTCTGTGTTAGTCTGTCTGTAAAAGATTTTTTATAACATCCCTCTTTT